>NC_048225.1:83438963-83592273 GCF_002007445.2 Ailuropoda melanoleuca
CCGCCACCTTGTACTCTTTCGGTTGTGCGTGCTCTCTCTCTCTCTCAAATAAATAAATGAATAAATCTTTAAAATAAAAGTTTTGTATCTAACAGGCAGCAAACTTTTTGACCTTTGCTGTAGCAACTTCTTACTAAACACATTGCTGGAGGCAAGGGAAACAAAAGCAAAAATGAACTAGTGGGACTTCATCAAGATAAAAACCTTCTGCACAGCAAAGGAAACAATCAACAAAACTAAAAGGCAACCTATGAAATGGGAGAAGATATTTGCAAAAGACATCTCTGATTAAGGGTTAGTATACAAAATATAAAGAACTTTTCAAACTCTACACCCAAAAACCAAACAATCCAATTAAAAAATTGGTAGAGGAAATAGATATTTTTCCAAAGAAGACATCCAGATGGCTAACAGACACATGAAAAGATGTTCAATATCACTCATCATCAAGGAAATACAAATCAAAAGCCTCAATGATACACTACCTTACACCTATCAGAATGGCTAAAATAGACAACACAGGATACAACAGTTGTTGGCGAGGATGCCAAGAAAGGGAAACCCTCTTACACTAGTGGTGGGAATGCAAATTGGTGCAGCCACTCTGGAAAACAGTATGGAGTTTCCTCAAAAAGTTAAAAATAGAACTACCCTACGACCCAGCAATTACACTACTAGGTATTTACCCAAAGTGCATAAAAATACAGATTCAAAGGGTACACACACCCGATGTTTATAGCAGCATTATCAACAATAGCCAAACTATGGAAAGAGCCCAACTTATACAGATTCAACATGATAGTGTTTCTGTATGCAGTCCAGAGATGGGAATGGGCTGAAAATGAGGATTAAAAGAGAAAGTATTTGTCTAAAACATGTTATTTAATGTAGAGAAATTGAATCACTGTATTGAACCTATGAAACTATTGTAATATTGTTTGTCAACTATACTCAAAATGTTTTTAAATGTGTTAAGATAATACCAGAGACAGTGAATAACAGATTGCTGTGTCAAAAATTAAAGTGATAGAGAAATTATTCTCAGGAAATTATCCCACAATCCAGAAACAAAAGAAATTTTTGAAAAGTATGACAAGATATAATGAAATGAAGTCAGAAAACTCTATAGGATCTTAGGAGTCATCTAATTCAAGAAGCTCTTTAAAAGTTACGGAGACATAAGGAATTCTTAATATGTGAACTGGGCATTTTTTAATTTTTATTATTTTTTATTATGCTCAGGTAGCCAGCATATACACATCATAAGTTCTTGATGTAGTGTTCAACGATTCATTAGTTGCATGTTTGTTTCCAGAATACTATCCAGACAGACACCAAAGGGACAGTGTGATTGAACACTAAAGGTTCTAAAGTACCTGCTAAATGAGAAGATAAAACTTGCAGTAGTGCAACACTGAAATAAAGTACATCAACATGAGTAATTTTTTTTTTTATCAGAGTGTAATTTCCTTAGAATTTTCAGAGAATACATCAACTCTCAGAGTCTCTCCTGATTCAGGAGATGGGAAAGTGGTAAAGTTCTCTTTTTTTGTTATTGTTTAAGTTGATTCTATGAAGATAATTATACACGTAGGTTTTGAAAATAGAGCAAGTGGAGCATTTCCCCCGATTAAACAAAGAGGAAAGGCCTTGAAAGTAGTAATGAAATAGTATTTCTCTGCCTCTGTCTCTCGGCCACAAATGCAGGGGCTCCAGATTCTCTCAACACCTGCATCCGAGTTTGTCACATTTGTGCTTCACAATTAGCACAAACACCACAGAGTTTTTTCTTCCTCTACTCCTTGGTTTCTTTTGTCTCTGAGTGTTTACATTCTCTCCTGCATCTTCTCTTTTCCAGGTATTGTGCCTCATCCACAAGTCAACCTGCTCCAAAAGCAACCCTGAGTGGAGAAATTTCCCTTATTCCACAGCTTTGCTAAATGCTTTTCCATAGGATGCAAAGAAACGTTTCCTGTCCCCTCAATTTCTTAAATATATCTCTTATTTTCATCATCTCTTCTTTTAGGACTCTGGCACAAGTCTCTGGGGACAAGGGTAAAATAAAGGGACAAGCTTAGCGGCACATCTCTAGCTTTACACAGAATTACCTTCCCATTATGACACTGACCCTCTGACTTGGGACTGACTCACCCTTCTCCTAGAATGAGTTCTATTCCTGACAGTCCCTCAATCACTTATGCAAATAGATTCCTCTGGGTATTTCCAACCCAGTCATACAGACAACCCAAGTACGGGATTCTTGGGGATCCTATTGGGAACCCAGGAGATAGGCTCAACCAACTAAGATTTTTTGTTTCACAGAAATGGGAAAATTATCTAGAGAATGCCCGAATGCTAGCATAGGATGTCTACTGTGTCTTTCTCAACCACTGCGCAATTTCAGTTTTCATCTTGCTGGACCTCACTGTTGTATACCTGACCCCACCTCACTGAAATTTTGTTTTCCCCTTGTCTTTGTCAAAGTCATTCTCTCTTGTTTTCTTTCTGCTTCGTTCTCAGTTGAGGGAGATGATTTCCATATTTCTATTTCTTATCCTGATCATTTTTATAACAAGGAGAATATTTATTACTATACATCTGGCTGCCTATTGTATATGTAAACCTGGGTCCTCTAAAGCATCACAATCTGATGTTCAAAGCCAATTTCTATTTTCTTCTTCATTCAGTTCTGTATTATGGTTTTGTTAATACCACCATCCATAAACTTCTCTGTTTAAGGACCTCAGACAACTTCACCTTCTCTCTCATTCCCAACATCAAATTCTCAACATTTGTTTTTACACTATGCTGATTATATCTCCAAAGTGCCTCTGAAATACATTATTTCTCATGAATTCCACTGCTGTCACCCTAGTTTGGTCACTCATCATGTCTTAATCAACAATAAGACTTTTTGTTCAGTATCTCCCCATTTGCAGATATCCTTCACAGTAACCCCAAAGTTAACTTTTTAAAAAATGCATCATTTGTGTCCCTCTATTGGTTAAAAACCATTACAAATTTCCATTGCCAATGGCCATTTGCAATCTGTTGTCAACCAATCTTTCCACAATCATATCATTCCAATTTCTTACATTCTAGTCCATTCATCATTTCCTGAACATACTATTTACTTGTATACCTTTCTACCTTTCTTTGTGCTGGCAACTCTCCTGGGATGTCTCCTTCCCCTTTTCCACTACACATTCTTCATGTTTCTATTCAAATTCCACCTTCTTTATAAAGTCTTCTGCCATCGTGTTTCACAAATCCCATGCTTTCAGAGATCTACTCTACTTCAGGCAGCAACTCGGGTTTACATATTGTTATTTCATTATCTTTACCTAGAATGTAACAGCATCTTATTATTATTGCCTGGCACATCCACAAGAGGAGAAGGGGAAAAAAGCAAGAGAGCAAAAGCAGAGTAAACTGAAGATTGAGGGTTTTGTAATAAAAGTATATATTCAGTATTTTTGTCAATTGATTAAAAATATTAGTTTCCTCAAAATTAAAGCTTAGATAGGATTTTATATAAATCTTGCCCATTAAAACGACCTGGATTTAAATATTAAATTCCAGTTTAAAACATAAAATATGAATTTTCTATGGATAGTAGGATTGCCATAAGTTAGATGTAAAGCCTCTGATTTTACTCAGTAATTGAATTGTTTATGCCTAAATGAAGTAATTATAGTTTTTTTGGTTATAAGTAACTGAAACTGACTCTGATTAGTTAATAAGCAAAAGGGAACTGCATTACGAGTAACTTAATTTCAGTAAGAAATTACTGAACACGAGGACTGGCCATGGCTACCACAAGACAACAGAAATGGGAATTAACCTAGTCAGGAGTCTCCCTCCAACTTTTGCTTTTGCTCAGCTCTGTGAAATTGCTTCACTGTTCTCCCTCTTCTCATGTTGCCTATCTCCCCTTCCTCTTTCCCTCCCTCCTTCCTTGTTTTCCCTCCCTCACTTTTCCTGTTTCTAAGTCTATGTGGCAGAAAACACCATTGCCAACAGAGCCCAAGGTTGAAGTTTAGGAATTCAGTCATTCAGTAAGTAACTGTTCTCTCTTTTTCCTACAGTCTCATATTCTTTTCTGACCAAACTTGCGTCAAGTAGGTACCTGCAATCTAACAACTATGGCCAGGAAGCAGGAGTTTACTGTAGAAACAGCATAGCTCCCATGCTGTAGTGGAGAAGGGAGAGAAGAAAGAAAAGAAAGAAAGGAAAGAAAGAAAGAAAGAAAGAAAGAAAGAAAGAAAGAAAGAAAGAAAGAAAGAAAAAGAAAGAAAAGAAAGAAAGAAAGAAAGAAAGAAAGAAAGAAAGAAAGAAAGAAAGAAAGAAGGAAGGAAGGAAGGAAAGGAAGGAAGAAAGAAAGAAAGAGACAACTAAAAATTGCTAGAAAATTGCTAGAAAAAGTTTCTAATCAGCCATGCAAATAAGTGCCCCATTTGCCAAGTTACAACTGAAAAGGAACAAAGCTAGAGCTACAAATAATTAGCAAAATAAGCTGCTTTATATTTTATCTGTTCCTTTCCCTAACTATGATTTAGTTGAAATGACTTGTTGGCATGATTAACAATATAAAACAGATGATGACCGAAGAGACAGGATATCTTAAAGTTGGTTAATTAGTACCTGAATAAGCAAAAGTTGATAGTTTATAGCAGAATTTACTAAACGGTATAGTTTGAAGCACTAGTCCCATGAAATGTCCCAGGGCAAAATTGTTGCATGGTCAATTACATTTTAAAAAATCAGTTTACTACAGCCCTCTCCTGGAGAATCACAATACATATTTATGTTCCAAGGGCTTTAGAGAAATAATTCTCTATAAACACCAGGAAATTGTTCACATTCTAAACTTATCCCTTTCTAATGCTTTCTGAACTTACTGTTTTTCTAGCTACCACTTTATGTTATCTTTATAACTATTTCTGTTGAGCCACAAGTCCTTTTATGTTCTTCAGTCTCTGGATTTTCTCCAAACTTAGAATGGGTAGGACGTTTGGGTTCACTAGGCAATTTCCAACAGGGAAGTTTAATGTGTTCACTCAGGGGCAAGGTCAGTGTCGTCATGTTTAATCAACTTGTTATAAAACTCTTTAATAAATCCTACCTTATTTAAAGTTTTGGGTACTTTCCGATCTTTGTCTTATTTCTGAGACAACTATGATTTTGGAGAAATGTGATGTAATTTAACAAAAGAATATTAAGCTAGTTTTCAGGCTTAAGGGTTAAAAATGCATCTTGGTAGATTTGTTTGTAAGAATGCTAAGTTTACTTGTGTTTTGGACAAAGATTTTATTGTCCAAACTTTGAAACTTTATTAAATCTTTATTATGTTGATTTCTTCTAATGAACAGAACAAAATTCATGGCATAAATTATTTTTTATACGGCAAATCAGGGGCAACACAATCATCTGCTACATTTTGATTTCTCATTAAACTCCCAATTCTGATGGGAATTTCCAAGTCTACACCCTCCCTAAAAAGCTTTATTTTAAAGACTTTTTGAATAGTTAACATGGAAGGTGATCTCTGTTAAAGAATTAGGCATAGAGTGTATTTCAACATATATTAAGTCATCATGTTATAAAGCATGCTGACACAAAGCCTATAGTGTCATAGGAAACTAAGAATTAATGTATTTTGCATAAAAAGGAAAATGGAATTTAGCCAAGACAGCTACAATTGCAAGACGATTTAATAGTTAGGTTGGGTAGCTTCTCCTCTACCGGTGTTTAGGTCTAAAGTGAGTGACCAAGTATAGAGAAGGATTTTAGTGACCCTGAGAATACTCCTTGTCAGGTGTTTTCTTTTTTTTTTTTTTTTTTAAAGATTTTATTTATTTATTTGACAGAGATAGAGACAGCCAGCGAGAGAGGGAACACAAGCAGGGGGAGTGGGAGAGGAAGAAGCAGGCTCGTACGTAGTAGAGGAGCCTGATGTGGGGCTCGATCCCACAATGCCGGGATCACGCCCTGAGCCGAAGGCAGCCGCTTAACCGCTGTGCCACCCAGGGGCCCCTGTCAGGTGTTTTCTAATGTGTCATTAATAAAATGGAATCATGAGGCCATCCCACAATGTAATTATGTCATCATGAGAAAGTTAAAGGAAAATATTTGAAGATTAAAGATTGGAAAATACCAAATGCCTCCATTGTGATGGAAAAATCCCATGTAGCTGAAAAATAAATAAAGTATATACCCAGACAGGAGTCACAAATAAGTCATCAGCATAGGTGTAAATCATGCCCATGTAGATATTGTAAGACAAAGAAACCCATTAAGAATTCAGGGAAATATTTCTTGTCTTTTTTCTTTTCTTTTCTCTTCTCTTCTTTTTTCTTCTTTTCATTTTTTTTAAAAGATTTTATTTATTTATTTGAGAGAGATAGAGAGAGAGCATGAGCTGAGAGAGAGAAGCAGACTCCCTGTGGACATGGGGCTGGATCACAGGAACCTGAGATCATGACCTGAGCTGAAGGCAGACGCTTAACTGACTGAGCCACCCAAGTGCCCTGAGTTCACACATCTTTAAAAAAATGAGTTCATACGATATATTTGATATGCAACAAATGATACATATTTAAAATATAATTTGACAGGGGCGCCTGGGTGGCACAGCGGTTAAGCGTCTGCCTTCAGCTCAGGGCGTGATCCCGGCGTTACGGGTTCGAGCCCCACATCAGGCTCCTCTGCTAAGCCTGCTTCTTCCTCTCCTACTCCCCCTGCTTGTGTTCCCTCTCTCGCTGGCTGTCTCTATCTCTGTCGAATAAAAAATAAAAAAATAAAAAAATAAAAAAAAAAAAAATAATTTGACAGGTTTTGAAATATGTTAGTAACTGAGAAACCATCACCACAATCAAGAAAATGAGCATCTATTTCCTCTAAAAAGGCTCCTTGCCAACACTACATCAAAAACTAATGATGTACTGTATGGTCACTAACATATCATAATAAAAAAAATAAAAATTAAAAACATAAATTAAAATAAATAAATAAAAAGGTTTCTTGCCTTCCTTTGTAATCTGACCACCCCATCCCTCCTACCACAACACCAGATAACCAGTAATATGCTTTGTCTTTTTAAAATATTTTTTTTAATTTGATAGAATGAGAGAGAGAGAGCACAAGAGTGGGAAGGGTCAGAGGGAGAAGAAGACTCCCAGCTGAGCAGGGAACCCAATGTAGGACTCTATCCCAGGACTCCAGGGTCATGACCTGAGCCAAAGGCAGACGCTCAACTGACTAAGCCACCCAGGTGCCCCCAGAGCTCACTTTCCATTGAGGAGACCAAGCAGTTAAACATGTAAACCAGTACCAAATTTAGCAAGAGTATAAGAGCTAAGAAAGAAACAAATAGGAGATGTTAATACATGCAATCTCTGTAAGAGGTGATGTTTGAATTGAGGCACAGCTCCAGCCATGTGAAAAATCCTGCATAAAAGGGTATTATTTATCGGGAACAGCAAATGCTAAGACCTCAAGAAGCAAAAGAATTTGAGTCTATTTTAGGAAGAGAGAGACCAGGGTAACTAGTACCAAGAGCAAAAAGGAAAGAGGTATGAAATGAGCCTTTGAGGAAGGCAGAGGCAGGTTTTTGTAAGGAGTTTGCATTTTATTGAAAATGCAATGGTAAACTATTGAATGTCCTGGTTAGACTCAGTGGTTAACATAACAAAAGGAAATCATAAGTATTTCAAGATGTCAGCTAACACTTATAAAGATTATGAATTATTTTGTGGAGGATTTTTTCATCATAAAATCTAACATTTATCTTCCATACTCCATGTCATTGCTAAAAATATGGGGAGATCTTAGTTATGAAGTTAAGTATAGCTATTATTTTAAAGGATATCATTTGGAGAGTTAATAGTTTGCATTTTGAAATGATTAATTTTATAGATCATGAATAAGGAGCAATCTATGTGGAGGAAGTGGTTGTGGGGTAAGGAGGTGAAAAGGTGTAAGAAGCTAATTCATTTTTATTGTGTTGAGAAGAACTGAGGAAGGCTTTCTGAAATAGGGGTTAATAATAATCATTATTTTATATATGCTTCAAAATGCAGATGCTAATTTTAATAAATTTGGCAACTATACAAAGGTACAAAGGAGAAAATAATAATAACCCGCAATAACATTACTTTCCAGTTTTCTTAATTATTGTAATATATATTTGACAAAATTGAAATTTTATAGGATATGAACTTTTATAACCTAATTATTTTCATGTAGCATTATATTTTTGGAAATTTTTCATGTCAATTAATATTCTTTGACAACACCATTTTAATATTTGTATGATATTATTCTTGTGGTTCTACAACGATTCACTTACTCATTTATCTGTTTTGATTCATTTTTTCTTCTTTAACCTAGAAGGGATTTATGAGAAATTGTTACTCATAGCAGTTTTTTTATTTTAAAGTTTGTCCTACTATGTTAAAAGACACAGGACCAAATCCTTGGCAGGCAGAAATATAGGAATTCTTGGTGATGGAACACTTTTCTTTTAGTTCTGTTACTAAGCATCACAGTGACTAATATTACAACCTCAACAATGACAACACAAATTACTAACGGCCCAAATATTGGAATGTATTTTATATGGGTATGTCAGAAAAATATTTTTTCTGAGGTGTTCTCCCCCTTACTTCATATCTAGTGTGGCTTTAGAGGTTATGCTTAGTGTGGAATGAAGTGGGCAATGTACATTCATTGAGTCTGAATTCAAAGTATAATTCCCAACCACCAAGAGGATTCCTATATTTCTGCTTGCCAAGGATTGGTCCTGTGTGTTCCAAAGTAAAGGGAAACATTCTTTTTTCTTAGAGAGAAAGAGAGAGAGAGAGCGCATGAGTGGGGGAGAGGGTGTACAGGGAAGAAAGGGGCAAAGGGAGAGGGAGAGAGAGAATCTCAAGCAGGTTCCACGCTCAGCTTGAGCCCAATGTAGAACTCGATCTCAAGACCTGAGTTGAAACCAAGAGTCAGATGCTTAATCGACTGAGTCACCGAGGTGCCCAGTAATGGGACATATTTTAATATAAATAACTGTCACGAGGGGCACCTGGGTGGCTCAGTCGGTTAAGTGTCTGACTCTTGGGTTCAGCTCAGGTCATGATCTCAGGGTCGTGAGATGGAACCCCGCATTAGGCTTCACACTCAGTGTGGAGTCTGCTTGAGATTCTTTCTCCCTCTCCCTCTACCCCTCCTGATCATGCTCACTCTCTTTCTCTAAAATAAATAAATAAATCTTAAAAAAAGAAAACAAAAACTGTGATGAGTAAGAAGATCTTTCTGGAGCCAAGGTTGATGCTACAGTTTTTATTAGAGATACCTTGCTTCAGTCTAAAGGTCAAATGCCGTTTATATATTTTTAAAAATTATTTATCAACTACTATTTGCCAAGAAAGGTGATCTCTTCCTGGAAGGAGCCTTTGTTCTAGTGAAGAGATAAGTATTAATCAAGTAATCAAACAGTTGCAAAGTGTCTTAGAAAAGACATGCAGTATTATGAGAAAGCCCAACAAGGGTTAGCCTGGGGAGGGTCAGGAAAGTCTGCCTTAAGGAGTGGCATCTGAGCTGAGATCTTAAAGAGAAACAGAGGTTAACTAGGTACAGAGGAAAATCTTTCAGAAAGGAGGAAAAATAAATTAAAGACTCATTGCTTAAATAATAATTGTTATGAATCCCGGGAGGAAAGTGTTTTAACTAGCTCAAATGACTACTTAAGCTTTCACTAGAGTCTCAACAGTTTATTAGCCATATTTTATGCATTTACATTAAATGGTGATATAATCTACTAGGTAACCATCACTGGCTCCAAATAGTGAGATATAAATATTAAAAGAGAACAAGAAACAACATTGGCTTTTCAGTGTTCTCTTACTTGAAGCATTTGAACCAGAGCCTCATTTAAAAGAATAGAGACCCAGGGAGCTTGGGTGGGTCAGTCGGTTAAGTATGTGATTCTTGATTTCTGCTCAGGGTCATGATCTCAGGGTCATGATCTCAGAGTCATGATCTCAGGGTTGTGAGATCGAGCCCCACATCAGGCTTCACACTCTTCTTTCTCTAAAATAAATGAATAAATCTTAAAAAAAAAAAAAAGATTGTATGATTTTTTTTAAAAGAATAAAGACCCATGCTTTGTACCATATTACATATCATTAGAGTGTATAACAATAATTGTGGGGAATTGGGAAGTACAAACACAGAATCACTACTTTTAAGATGGTTTTTAGCTACAAAGACAGATTACTTAGCTTTTTGCTTAGTTTATCAAATGAGTTAGAAAGAAAACAAAATGACAAGTTTTTGTCATGGATAAGTAACATCTAGAAATATGCTCATGGTCATTGTCAACATGAAAAGTCCTTTAATATGCATTTTAACCAAAATATCCAACACTGCCAATTAATAGAAGTAGTAGTAGGTTTAACAGTAATAGTAGTAATAGTAGTGTTAATTGTAATAGTTACTATTTATTCTGAGTTTACCATGAATTTACCAGGCTAGTGCTTTATGGCTAATACTTAACGATTACTGTCCAAGCAGACACTATGATCTCTGCTTTACAGAAAATACAGTTTAAGTTCAGAGAGGTTAAGTGAGCCATTCAAGATCACATAGAAATCAATGGAGTGAAGTAAAATACAAAACTATAAAACTCCTAGAAGATAATAGGAAAAAAACCTAGATGACCTTGGGTATGGTGATACCTTTTCAGATGCAACACCAAAGACATAATCCATGAAAGAAGTATTTAATAAGCTGGACTTCATTAAAATTAAAAACTTCTGCTCTGCCATGGAAGATAAGCCACAGACTGGGAGAAAGTATTTGCAAAAGACACATCTGATAAAGAACTCTTATCCAAAATATGCAAAGAACTTTCAAAGTTCAACAGTAAGAAAACAACCCAATTAAAAAATGGACCAAAGACTTGAACTGAAACCCCACCAAGGAAAGCATATATAATATGTACAATATGCAAACTGTGTGTATATATACATAAAAATATGTACAATATACTATATATATACACAAATAAGCATATGAGAAGATGGTCCACATCATATGACATCAGAACAACACAAATTAAAACAACAAGATACCAGTACACACTTATTAGAATGGCCAAAATCTATAACACTATAACAATAGCACATGCTGAACCAATAGGAATTCGCATACATTGCTGGTGGGAATGCAAAATGGTACAGCCACTCTTGAAGAGGGTTTGGCAGTTTCTTACAAAACCAAACCATACTTTTACTGTATGATCCAGCAATCTTGTTCCTTGGAATTTATCCAAAGGAACTGAAAACTTCTGTCCATACAAAAAACCTGCACATGTACATTCATAGCAACTTTATTCATAATTGCCAAAACTTGGAAGCAATTAGGATGTCCTTCAGTAGTACATCCAGACAATGTAAGATTATTCAGTACTAAAAAGAAATGAGTTATCTAGCCGTGGAAATTTATGAAGGAAACTGAAGTGCATATTAGTAAGTGAAAGAAGGCAATCTGAAAGATTACACACTGTATAATTCCTACTGCATGATATTGTGAAAAAGACAAAACTATGAACACAGATAAATGATCAGTGGTTGCCAAGGGTGAAAGTGAGGAAATGAATAGTGGGGAGAGATGAATAGGCAGAGCACAGAGGATTTTAGGATAGTGAAAATACCCTGTATATTATAATGATGGATATATGGTATTATATACATTTGTCCAAACCCATAGAATGTCTAACACAAACAGTGACTCTTAAGATAAACTATAGGCATTGAGTGATCATGATGTGTCAATGTAGGTTCATCCTTGGTAGAAAAAAAAGTAGCATGTCGGTGAATGATGTTGATAATGGGTAGGCTGTGCATGTGTCTGGGAAGGGGATATATGGGAAATCTCTACTTTCCTCTGTTTTGTTGTAAACCTAAAACTGCTTTAAAAAAATTTGTCTTAAAAAGAAAACAGTTTAAAAAGGCTCAAAGTGCCAAGGAAGGTAAATGAAGAAAAACCCATACCTAAGTGATGACAAGCACTCCTTGATTCTCCCCTCTAAACCTGTAAGCCTTCCTGCCTCTGTGCCATCTTTTCCTTCTCCCCATCCTGTTACAAAGGAGAATGCAACCATTCCCACCTCAAAAACTTATCTTTCACTTATACCCTGGTCTGAGAACTCACATCTGTTTAAGGTCTTTGATCCTTCAGTTAGCCCCTTTCCCTCCAGCTGTATCGTTTCCATCAACAGGCAATTATGTTCTAGAATTCTTATCCTAAAGCAACAATAAAATCATCCTGTTATGTACATTCTGTCTTAGATCCTCATTTCTCAGCTCTACTTCAGAATTTCTCTAAGGTATGTCTTCTTCGCCTCCTTTATTTTTAAGTAACCTCTAGGTTACTTCTTTTAAGTAATCTCTAGGTACCTCTCTTTATCTCCTTTATTTTTAAGTAATCTCTACACCTAACATGGCACTTGAATTTTCAACCCCAAGATCATGAGTCCCATGCCCTAGTGAATGAGCTAGCCAGGTGCCCTCTTCATCTCCTTTATTACAAATAATCAATTATAGTGACTTGTGGTATTATGGTCTCCTTCAGTTACACTGTACTTTTTATAAACATAATCTCACTCAGGCCTGCTAGTACTCATGTAATGTGGGCTAGAAAAGAAATGGACTAATTTAAGGTATTTATTTTGACCAAGTTCACACAGTAAGTAGTGCGGATGAAATGCCAAACCAGTGGTCACAAGTATGTGAACAAATGATCAGTAACATTTTGATTACCTGCTATGTGTTACACATTTTCCATATTTACTTTAATCCTCATAACAAGAACATATAATTGTCATTATATTACAAATAAAACAGGAGATTTAAGCCTGTTGTCTCAACTTAGAGTTCTCTTTGCTTTCACTTTCAAATTCCTTTTCATTTCTTTCCATTCTTCTCAATACCACCAGACTTTTTTTTTAAAAAAACATGATTGCCATCATGTCTTTCCTCTGCTTAAAATCCTTTAAACAGTTCAGATTTAGTTACAGAATAACATCCTTACGATGGCATTGCCTTCCTTTCCAACTGGCCGCTGCCTTCCTTTCCAACTTTATGTCTTCCTACTTCTTACCATACCACCTGGATTCCAGCCATATCAACTGGTTTAGAGATCCAGTTTGAACAGGCTGCACTCTTTCTTTCTCTATGTCTTTATCTGAGCTGTTTCTTCTGCTTTGAAAGTTCATCCCACAAATAGTAGACACTGTAGTTATCTTGCTATCTTCTGTTTTGATTCTTTCAATAGCTACCCCCATTTTGTTTACATATCCAACTTCCCTGGTACTATGGTTTGAGCTCTCAGCTTTGGCCAATCATCATGATTTTACACTCTGGTTTCAGAGTTTCTGGTTCACGTGACCCAATTAGAGATGGTAAGACACAAAGTGAGGTTTATGTGAAAAATATTTCCTGACTCTTCTCAGGGGATTCTGAAATTGACATTCTGTCTTCTCTTGTAACTGATGTGTAGTTAGTAAGCCATCTTACTAACAAGAAGGAAAATGAGTCTTAAACTGAAGCTTGACATTCAGGGAGGCAGAGGAAAGAAAGGATTATATCAGGTCTTTCCTTAATGACATCACTAAGCTGCTGAAACAAACCAACATTGAAGCAAACTTTACCGCTAGACTTTCCAGTTATGTGAATTTCTTTTATTGACAGATGTTTCTGCGGCTTGCAACCTAGAGCAGCTAAATATCACACCACATTTTATCATGTAAATAATGTCACTAACAATTGGCCTTCCTAATCTCTCAGTTGAAGTGTTTGTTTTTTTTTTTCCTCCATGAAAGACTCTTTTGTGCACCTTTATCAAAGCCTGTAGTACATGGCTTTAATGATTAGTTTGTGCCCCCAGGAGACTAAACCCCTAAAAGTAAAGGCATTCATGTTATTTGCTGCTTTATGAGTTTGTTATCAGACTGAGTGTGCTCATAAACAGCCCACCATCCATCCCCAAAACACTTTTATTTAATGCAATTTCTCAGCCTCAGCACTACTGATATTTTGGGCCAGCTGTATCTTAGCTGTATAGGGTTATCCCGCGCAACGTATAATATTTAGCAGCATCCTTGATCTCTACTCATTAGATGCCAGTAACATAACCCCTCCCCCTAATGTGTGACAATAAAATGTGTCTAGGCATTGATACATATTCCCTTGGAAATAAAATTGTCCAGTTGAGAACTACTGACCTAATATAGAAACGAAGAGTATGATTTTTTTTTTTTTTTTGAGAGAGAGAAAGATAGAGAGAGTGTGTACTGGGTGAAGGGGCAGAGCAAGAGGGAGAGAAAGAATCTTCAGCAGGCTCCATGCTGGGCTCTATCTCACAACCCTGAGATCATGACCTGAGCCAAAATCAAGAGTCAAAACTTAACCGACTGAGCCACCCAGGCGCCCAAGAGTATGAATTTTATTACAGACATTCTCTTGGGCTTTTAAGCTAATGGCAATTCACAAAAGTTAATTCTTACAGGATCATATTATATCCACCTTGAATATAGACAGAAAGGGCTAAAAATCCAACAAAGGGCAAAGAATAATGGTTTAATGAAAACTGTTGGTTTGGTATGTAATAAAGGAGTGTGAGGGTAAACTCACCTTTACTGCGTACAGGATATGATCTCACACACCAAACCTGCTTTTCTCATAAGCCAATCCCCCTCCAGAAACTTCTCATTCCAAAGGGATGGGTCACTTTCATCATTGAAAAAGGAAGGACCAAAAACAGAACATTTCTTATATGTAAGTAATATCATATTAGGTGCCTGTAACAGAGTTTTGCACCAAACCTCTTTCATCACTTCCTTGTTTCTTACACATACCCAACCTAATCCCTAAATGGTTTCTCTCCATGTAGAGTGAGATCTTTCAAACTGTTACTAATTATAAACTTCTTCAGAAGCAAGGTGTTTTCACTGAGGGTGAACGTGCAGGTACTTGAGCCCACACAACCTCCTTGGCCTCGGGGCAAGCACTTCTGCCTGAACCGCCTTCTCTAATAGACAGGATGATGAAAACGGAAGCTGTAGAACTGAGTGAGCCAAGCCAAAAGCCTTGTTTGGATGATTAAGTGTTCTGTAATACATAAAGAATTCAGAGAAACTGTGCAAAGTGAATGCACCTCACCATGATCTGACATAAATAATCTGTAGTCCCTATCTTTATGTCCAAACATACTTTTATTTATACCAATCACTACTTGAATACATCATTTCAGTAAATGTGAAAATTAATTACTGAAGGCGAAATCTGTAACTTATAATCATATATTTTGACTTTTCTTTTTTCCCATATCTTAGCTTGAAGCAAACACAATGTTTGCCTTTGAATATAAATGTAGTTTTAGTATTAATTTTCATATATATTTACTTAAAAGTTTACACAACTTCAGTTAGAAGTCTTGATTCCAAGAACAAGGACATTAATGAAAGCCATAATATTTATATATAATGTTAATAATTAAGGTAATTGATATGATTAAGAATGATAATGATGTATGGTATGGTTCATTTCCTCAGATACTCCAGGAAACAATATAATTTTAAGAATTGATCTAGCCATGGATGGAATGTCTATATTTCCTCTATAGAAAAGAGATTTTTTCATTAAAAAATTAAGTCATGACCATAATAGAATTCCCCTGGAGCCTGGAATGGAAGACTGTAATGGATATTTTTTTTAAAGATTTCTTATTTATTTATTTATTTATTTATTTGTCAGAGAGAGAGACAGAGCACAAGAGAGAGTACAAGCAGGGGGAGTGGCAGGCTGAGAGAGAAGCAGGAGCAGGGAGCCCTATCAGGACTTGATCCCAAGACCCTGGGATCGTGACCTGAGCCAAAGGCAGCCGCTTAATGGACTGAGCCACTCAGGTGTCCCCTGCTTTGTAGATGCTAATATTTTTTAGGATTAGCTTGGGGATAGATGCCAAGTCTAAGATTGTGGGCTTTTTAAAAAAATTTTCCTAGGTTTCTGTGACTATTTTGAATAGTTAACATAGCCAAAATATTAACTGATATAATAATTTCTCACTATTCTGATTCTATATCCTAATGTATGTGGAGCCACTTGTCTTTATCTTTATATCCTGCCTAATAATAGCTAGCCTATCTACTAAATTCTTATAATATACTAAGAATGCATATAGTATGCCAATAAATTACCCTCCCCCAAAAGAACTCTGAGATAATACCATTATTCCTGTTTTATGGATGAGGAAACTGAGTTTGGAGAAGTTGGGAACTTACCTAAAGTCACACAACTTGCAAAAAAAAACATCAGGTTCTGTCTATGAAGAAAGGCAATTAGTACCTCATCCATCAAATAGTCATAAGACAGACGGGATCATCTGGGTCTTTGTGTTCCACTAAAAGAGGAGTCTTTTTTTTTTTTTAAAGAGAGAGAGAGTGGGCACAAGCAAGGGGAATAGCAGGCAGAGGGAGAAGCAGGCTCCCTGAAGATCAAGGAGCCCAATGCCAGACTTGATCCCAGAACCCTGGGATCATGACCTGAACCAAAGGCAGACACTTAACTGACTGAGCCACCCAGGCGCGCCAAAGAGGAATCTTATTATTGAATATGTAGGTATAAGGCACAAAGCTGGAAGTGAAAGCTAATAAAACTTCAAATGAAATTAGCAAGCTAAAAGAACAGATATCCAAAATTAGCAAAATGAAATTATTATAATGATAGATGTAGTGGCCTAGACTCACCCTTAAAAAAAATTTCATTAAAAAAAATCCATAAAGAATGGGTGGTTGATTTGGGGTGAAGCCTTCTCTCTCAATAATCCTTGGTCATGAGCAGTTTACAACTGTCACTTTGTCAAATATCTTCGGTCATTGGAGCTGCATGGAGTTCATAGCATTCCCCTTATCTATCAACCTAGTAACCCTAGCAGAAATAAAACTGATTTATTTAGCCTGATTTGTTCTTTTGGAACTCATGCTAGATTTTCACTGGAAACTACATGACTCAAGCTTTCCTAAACTATCCATTTAATATATATTCTCGAAAATTTTCCCAAGGATTGAGGTGAAGTTTACTAGTTAGAAATCCCTGAGCTCTATCATTTTCTTCTTTTTAAAAATATC
Source organism: Ailuropoda melanoleuca (assembly GCF_002007445.2). Classification (NCBI taxonomy): domain Eukaryota; kingdom Metazoa; phylum Chordata; class Mammalia; order Carnivora; family Ursidae; genus Ailuropoda; species Ailuropoda melanoleuca. Next base: position 83,456,149 of record NC_048225.1, read on the forward strand.
AGAACAACTTTTCTCTGGACTTCTGCCAACTTAACACAGTTTTTCAAAGACAACCAATGGTAAGCTTTATGTTCATGTATCCAAGTACTTTCAGAAACCAGGTTACAACCTGGACCTGTAGTTTGAACAGTTTAAAGTTATTAGTTATAGGTTAGGAAAGGAAAAAAAGTTTTCTTTCTGTAACCTGTTAATTTCAGTTCCCCATTACTAAATAGTGGGCCTCTCTGCCTAATTCTTATTATTCTGAAAATCTAGGAAGGAAGGAAGGAAGGAAGGAAGGAAGGAAGGAAGGAAGGAAGGAAAGAAGAAGGGAAAGAAGGAAGAAAGGAAGGAAAGAGGAGAGAGGAGGGGAGGGGAGGAGAGGAGAGGAGAGGGGAGGAGAGGAGAGGAGAAAAAATGAAAAGAAAGAGAAGGTAGGAGAAGGAGAGGAGGGAGGCCAGGAATAAAAAAATTTTTTTTTTGTTTAGCATCATTTTTCCATTCTCCATTGATTATGAACTTCAAGATACCATAGACAAAGTCTCCCAAGCTTCACATTATTCCTAGATTTCTCAATCAGTTCTTTCTTGTCTTAATTAAACCCAGAGAGTTTCTCTTACCATTTCCATTTAAAACATTAAATTTTCAAAAGAACAAGTCAAGAATTTTCAAAACTACTTTTACTGTAATCCTAAGGACAGAAGATATCTGATTAGTGGAAATCACCTATAAACATTATATCTTGTTTATATACAATACTATGTAGCAGTGAAAGTGCCTTAATTTAGAGAATCTGTTTCAAAATTATCTTAAAAATAGCCAACTTACTCAAAACATGTTTTTACTTCTAAGAACACAGGCGCAGAGCCAAGAAACTAAGAAGTTCTGGTGCTAATAGGAAAGTTAGAAAAGCTATTCACAGAGAAAACATTTGTGATTAGTTAGTACAAGCTTTCCCTTAAAATGTATCTGGCTTTGTTTGCCCTTGTAATGAAGTATTTTCCCATCTTGTCACAAGATTATTTTAGAGCATCTGTTTAAAGGCAACATCAATTTTAACACATCATCTGAGAATGTCTCATATTTGGCATTTGAATGTACCAGAATAGTTGGCCATTTAAAAATACAGTCATGGGGCCCCTGACTGGCTCAGCCAGTAGACCATGTGAGTCTTAATCTTGGGGTTGTGGATTCAAGCCCCATGTTGGGTGTAGAGATTGCTTACAAATAAAAAAAAAAATCTGAAAATACAGCTGATGTCTATTTAAAATCTGAAACACAATGTAAAGGTACTGTTTGAAAAAATATAGTGTTATTTCTTCTTTTCTATGTACCCACTCTAATTTCTTAGGTTCTTCTTTGTCCCCAACCACATCTCCCATTCTCAGTCATCACATTATATCAATTCTCATTTTAATAAGTGATTCTAAATTCGATTTCCAGTCTTCTTTTCTTCCCTAAGGCTTAGGACTCTAAAACAATCTTCTCCTCACTCCACTCTTCTAATAAGCAAGAAATAAGGAAGAGAATCCTGTTGTTTCTAACCTGGAAAGATTTCCTGTGCTGTATCTTCTGGCCCACTACCTTACTTTAGCCCTCTCATAATCTATCACCAAGATAGTAAGAATAGCCTTTAATTGGTCTCCTGCTAAGCAAAATTTTCCCATCCTTATCTAATAACCACACTGCCATATATGATAACTTTCTGATTTTCATCTTGCATTGGATTGCTGTTGCCTTCAAACAAAACTGGCACTCATTGGTATTGGAATCCACAATTGGTCCCCATTGATATCCTGAACCTCATATGACCCACCTCCATGCTCCTACCCCTGGATAAACCATGAATACATCCTCACCTGAAATTGCCATGCTCTTTCACAACAGGCTACTTTTGATTATTCATTTCACTGGGCCTGGAAATTTGTTCTCTTCTCTTCACATGTCTTCTGATTCTTCAAGCCCACTGCAAATATCACTTCCTATATGATTTTATTTTCTTACTCAGATAGAATTAACCATCTACTGCCCTTTGCCTGTAGCAGTGTTCAGTATACTTTTCTTAAATAGTCTCTCTAAAAAAAAGTTAATTACTAACCTTTATCCATGTTTTAACATTGGATTCCATGTGCTTATATTTTTCTCCAGTTGTTTAATGTGTTCAAGCCTAGTCTGCCCAATAGGAAGACAGTACATTCCTAGGGCTGAGGCATCCAAAGATTCATAGCCTGAACTAAATAATAATCTTACACTAAATAAACTGCCTTTACCTCAAAGTTAGTTTCCTGAATTAAAGTTTTTTATAATTTCTGTGTAAAAATACCAAAACTTGATGTAATCTGTTATGTGGTCATTGCTCAGTCTACTTGGAATGTGATTTGAATATGTTAATAATTTGGGGAATTTTTTCCAAGATGATGCATAAGGTGGATGAATATTACAGAGTTGACACAAGAAATTGAAGTAGATCTCATTTAAAGTCACAGTGGAAATCATAAGTTATATGGCTTTCATTAGTTATATAACAAGCAAAAATAAAGCAGAAAAGCAGCTAGTAACCTTCACCATTTTCGAGTTTCCAACATTACCATAGTTTATACCAATTTTAACGATCTCAATAAAATCCTAGCATACTGTATACGCTTCTTATTAATTTGTTTTTTTAAATAATGTGAAGCTAGGTAAATTCTATTCTTTTATAAACTTTATCTAAAGTTTATAGATTTTAATCTTTTTTAAAATCACTGAAAATACTTTAAAATGACTCCTGAGTGGGTTTGGGGGCTTTTCAGTTTCCTTGGTAGAGGTTTATGAGAAATATTGTTTTTAATTACTTAGAATTTTTTATTGTTTAACTTTGGCTGAAAATTAATTTACTAGTTTGCCATCTAACATTTCTAATTAGTCATTTGTAACTTGAAGTATCTGGTTATATAATTACATTGTCCAATATCAACAAATAAAGTTTGTGACCCACTGTAAGAAAACCATTCCAAACAACAAAAAAATCTGTGCAAAGTTGTTCACATCATGATATATACCACAAAGTTTCATAGAACTTCAATTTCTAAAAGTGAATATTAGAAATAATAAACTGAATCTAATATTACAGAGTTTGAATGACTATAGCAAAGTAAAAAATTCTTGTGTGAATTAAATTTTTTAAAAGCAGAATATAAAGTTGTATGTTTATTATGATTACAAATATGTAAAAAAAAGGTTATCTAGAGGCGGATTGCTGGGAAACCTTAAGGAAGAGATTCCAAAATGTCAGTGATGGTTGTGTTTAATTTATCGATTTGGGGAGATAATTTTTCTCCCTTCCTTTATTTCTCAAGGTCTATAAGGTTGTTTCATGATTATTTTAAACTTATAATTAAAAAAAATATTTACAATAATACAAACTCAGTAAACTATTCTATCAAGAAATCTACTTGGAACCTAAATTTACCAATCAGTTTATTACTTTTAGGTACTTAAAGTAACCTAAAATTGTGTTATCTATACAATATTTGTAAAGATACAGATACTGCCAACTCACACATGTTATTTTATTTGCAAAAAACAGTAGACCACCACTATGCCTATTCTGCTTGTTCTCACACTATCTATTCTACTTGTTCTTCAATTTCAATATGTTTTCTTAGGCTCATCTTCAATTCATCACAGATATGGATGGGTGGATGTGTCAAGACCTGGCAAATGGAAAGGATCCAGCTTACCTCTGGATGCATGGCTATACTGATTATTTTAAAAAATCATCTTTTAGGGGCACTTCTATGTGTTTCAGACACAGTGCCAAATATTTAAATTCATTATCCTCCAAGCGGATCTATTAAATGACTTCTATTGTCCCTATTTTATGTATGAGAAAACCAAGTACCACAACATTCAATAGGTAATACTCACATAAAGCTTCTGACTTTGGTAAGGTGCTTGTGTCTTCAACTGTAGCTGTTGTCCTCCGGTCCACAGATCCTCATTCTATCCTTTCTCTATAAGTCCCCTAGTTTTCTGCCAAGGTTTAGCTACAGAAAGTAAGGAAAGTAGTCTGACTACTTAAACAGAATGTCAACCAGTCATCCTGTTTTTTACCTTACCTTCACCCCCACTTTCATAGGTATCTGGTGCCAATAACTTCTGAGCCCATAGGGATCTACAGTGGAAAAAAAATTACTTCCTGAATCTCTTATTGTTTGTTTCAAATTCAGATTTCTTGGGTCTACTAAGTTACCACATACTTCAATATTTCAGTTTTTAAAATACTGAGTTCTTGCTGCTGTTCTTTCCTCTTCTCCTTTTTCTTCCCCTTTTTTTCTCTCTCAATATTCTATTTTGAAATATACACACCTGAAAGTGAATAAAACATATATACACATCTATGGTAAGTAATAAAATGGCTCCCAAAGACATCCATGTCTTAATCACCAAGACCTTTAAATATATTACCTACATGGAAAAAATACAGGTATGATTAATAATCTTAAGGGGTGCCTGGGTAGCTCAGTCACTTAAGTGTCCAACTCTTGGTTTTGGTTCAGGTCATAATATTGCAGTTGTGAGATGGAGCCCTGAGACCAGTTCCTTGATGAGCATGGAACCTACTTGAGATTCTCTCTCGCCTCTCCTTCTGCCTCTCCTTGTCCCCCATCCCTGCTCATGCATGTGCTCTCTCTCTCCCTCTCAAAAAAAAAAAAAATCTGGGTCACCTGGATGGCTCAGTTGGTTAAGCATGCGACTCTTGATTTCATCTCAGGTCATGATATCTCAGGGTCATGAGATCCGAGCCCCACACAGAGCTCCACATGAGCATGGAGCCTAGTTAAGATTCTTTCTCTCCCTCTGCCCCTCCACCCCTCCACTCATCTGCTCTCACTCTCTCTCTCTTTCTCTCTGAAAAGAAGCTCAATATGGGGACTTAATCCTGGATTACCGAATTGGCTCAATGTATCCACAAGGGTTATTACAGGTGGTTATAGAAAGGATGTGACTGCCCGTTGACCTGTGGAAAGGATTCCAGCAATCAGAGGCTCCTCACTTCCTCACTTGTCCTTGCAATGTGCATCCTGCTTGCCTTCCCTGCCCCCAGAAGCTGCCCCAAGGACAGCCTTGAGATAGTGATATGGTGTTGAGACCATCTGAATAACATATATGAGTGAACCCAGTTAAGGCCTGTATATAAACTTTAAAGATTCAATGGGCAGGCATGGATACCTACTTGTTTGTGGCTGCCAAAGTCAAGAATTGTATGTAAGCTCCCATGTTTATTAAAACTGCCACTTACCAGTCTGAAGTGGCCTGCTCCTTTCCTTGGTCTTTCCCCACTCTTTGATTATGGGGATCAATTTCAGATTATACTCAGGAAGCTCCCTAGGAGGTTGCAAACCAAAAAGGTGGGTAAAGTGAAAGAAGAAGGAAAGACAGGAAGTCAGAATGGTATATGAGAAGCTGCTTCTGCTTTGAAGATGGAGTAAGGGAACTAGGAGCCAAGGAATGCCAGTGGCCTCTAGAAGTTGGAAAGGGGAAGAAATAAATCTTCCCTTAGAGTCTTCAAAAAGTAATGTAGTACTGTTGACTCCTTAATTTTTGCTTAGTGAGACCTGTGTTGGACTTCTAACTCACAGAACTATAAGAAAATAAATATGTGGGTTTTTTTTTAAGATTTTATTTATTTATTTAGAGAGCACATGCTAGCAGGTGGAGAGGAAGAGGGAAAGGGAGCTAGAGAATCTCAAGCAGACTGCACTGAGTGTGAAGCCCAGTGTGGGTTTTGTCACAGGGCTCGATCTCATGGCCCTGAGATTATGACCTTGAGATCATGACCTGGGCCGAGAGTCAGATGCTTAACCAACTGAGCCACCCAGGTGCCTCATAAATTTGTGTTGTTTAAAGTCACTATGTTTCTGGTAATTGTTAAAGTGGTATTAGTAGACAAGCACAGCATAATATAAAAATAATTAAAAGTTAATACCCATGCAACCATCATCAAAAAATAAAACACTGCCTGGCCCTTAGCAGCAGCTGTCCCCTCTTCCCCTGGCACATGTCCTTTCTGCACTATAACCCCTTTGTACTAAATGTAACTACTGTCTTGATATTTATGTAATACTATTCTTTGTTTTTCTTCATATTTTTACATCCCATGAATGCATACAAAAAATATGCTTTAGTTTTGCTTGATATTTTCAGTATAATAAAGATGTATGCATTGTGTCTTTTTACTTTAGCTCAACATTATTTCTATATGATTCATGCACATTGCTGTGTATAATTCTAGTCATTGTACCTTATTTTTTTATTAAAGCCTATTTTATCTGATATAATTATGGTTATACCAGCTTTCTTTTGGTAGTGCTTCTGTGCTATTTAATTTTCCATCCTTTTCAAATTTTCTGTACCCTTATGTTTTACATTTATCTCTTTTAAATAGCATATAGATAGGCTTTTAAAGCAATCTGGTAATCATTGTCTTTTAACTGGCATTTAGTCCATTTATACTTTATGTAATAAATGATAGATTTAAATTTAAATCTACCATTTTGTTTTGTGATTTCTATTTGTTATCTGTTTTTTTTCCCCCTCTATCTCTCTTTCTTGCCTTTTTTGGGTAGAGGAGCAGATTACTGAGTATTTTTTATCATTCCATCTTTTTTCTTCTACTAGTTTGAAAAGTATACACTTTTGTTTTTATTCTTTTTCTTGTTGCATCCTTAACTTATTCAAGTTTGGAGTCTCCGAATAAAATAACAGATATATCAGTGGTTAAAAATGCTCCTGGCAAACTTTACAGATCAAATGGACATCATCTGATCTTAGCCTCACTAAATGCAAGTCAACCAGACATATTCTTGTGGTGTGATGAAGTGTAAGGCACACAGTCTCACCTGTACAATAATATTACTGATAAACCAGGCCACTGAATTGTATTCCTGTGGACTGAACTGTGTACCTCCAAGTTCACATGGTGAAGCCCTAATTCCCAGTGTGATATTTGGAGATGTAGCCTTTGGGAGGTAACTTCGTTTAAATGAGGGAGGGCCTTACAATGGGATTAGTGCTGTTTTAATGAGACACCAGAGATTTGTTCTACCTCTCTCCATTTGTGTCCACAAAGAAGAGGTCATGTGAGCACACAGAGGGATGGTGGCCACCTATAAACCAAGAGAAGAGGTCTCAGGATGAAACCTCTTTCCAGCAATTTCTTGGACTTCCAAGCCTCCAGAACTGTGAGAAAAATAAATGTCTATTGTTTAAGCTACCCTATCTATGGTATTTTGTTATGGCAACTCAAGCAGACTAAGAATAGATCTAGTCAAACTAATCAAGCGTCTAGGTCTAATTACTAGTTTACAGGAAATTTGGGGGAGAAAAGAAAAATTTAAGTAGTAACCACCCAAATCTAGAAAACAGCCTATTTGATAGGACAAATACTCATTTTCTTCAACAACTCAATAGAAGGAAAAAGTAGGATTTTGGTGGGGGTGGGTGGGTGAAAGACACTGTTACAGAATGAGAGACAAAACCAAATGTGATGTGTGGGCTTTGTTTGGATTCTGAGTCTAATAAACCAACTGTAAAAGTTCATGTGGAAGATAACATGGAAAATATGAATGTGAACTGGGTATTAGATGTTATTAAGGAATTATTATTATTTTGTTAAATATGATAGTCACAAGGGATTGAATTTTTTAAAAAAAGGTCTTTAGGGGCACCAGGGTGGCTCAGTCAGTTTGATGTCTGATTCTTGATTTCAGCTCAGGTTGTGATCTCAGGATTGTGGGATCATGCCCAGCCCGGGGCCTGCTTGGGATTCTGTTTCTCCTTCTCCCTCTGCCCCTTCCCCCACTCACTCTCCCTCTCTCTCAAAAACAAAACAAAACAAAACAAAAAAGTCTTTATGAGGGCACCTGGCTGGCTTGGTCCGGGGAACATGCAACTCTTGATCTCAGTGTTGTGAGTTTGAGTACCATGTTGGGTGTACAGATTATGTAAATAAATAAATATTTTTTAAAAATTAAAAAAATAAAAGACACACACACACAAAGGTCTTAATCATTAAAGATACATATTGAAATATTTATAAGTAGAATGACATAATGTCTGTGATTAGCCATAAAATACAGTCTACTCCAGCAAAAAGAAAATAAAGGTGTAGGACAGATGAAGGAAGATTGTTAAAATGTTAATTCGTGGAGCTAAATGATCCATACTAAGGAATTCACCAAACTATTATTCCTATATGATTGAAATTTTTGTGCATGATTTTAAAAACCTATAATGAAATATTTTAAAAATCTAGCATTAACCAATAACTCTATTCTCTTACCAGAAAATAACTTCTGGGATTCTATTAGTTTCTTATTATTGCTATAAAAGATCACCACAAATTTAGCAGCTTAAAACAACACAAACCAACCATCTTACAATTTTGAGATCTGAAGTCCTAAAGTCGAGAAGTCTGCAAATCAGCAAGGATGTATTTCTTTTGGAGGCTCTAGAAAAGAACCCATTTCCTTACTTTTTATAGTTTCTGGAGGCCACCTGCATTTCTTTGTTTATAGTCTCTTTGCATCTTCAAGGCCAGTAGGATAGAATCTTCAAATATCTACCCATATCTGTCTCTTTCTCTCTTCCTCTCTGTCTCTCCGTCTGTCTTTTTCTCTCCCTCTTTTCTCTCTCTACTCTCTTATCTCCTTTTATGACTAAGACCTTCCTGTCTCCCGGTTCTAACTTTTGTGATTATATTGGGCCCATGCAAATAACCCAAGATAAGCTTCCTGTCTCAAGATCCTTAACTTAATCACATCTGTGAGGTCCATTTTGCCAGATAAGGTATCCTATTCACAAGTTTAGAGAATTAGGATGTGGACATCTTTGAGAGGCCATTATTTGGCCTACTATAGGGATTTGTATACTATAGTTGATTTATTTTAATTCTACATATGTTTCAAGACCCAAAAAAGAGAGAGGGAAGAATAGACACAACTGATGTGAAAGAAGTTCAGAGTTGGGAAAATTGACTTACTTCATCACATATTTTATTTAGGTATTTATAATTTGCCTTTAAGGATGCATTTCACAATTTGATTTCCTTCTTGATTTGACATCTATAAAAGATCATATCTAAAAAGCAGAAATATATAGAGAAAAATTTTTAAAGAAAATAAAAATTGTCCATAATTTTACTACCCAAACATAACAAATTTGGGAGAATTTATTTTTAGCCTTTTATTTTCACTTTTTTTAAACAGTGAGATTATAGGGGCACCTGGGTGGCTCAGTCAGTTAAGCATCTGCCTTTGGCTCAGGTCATGATCTCAGGGTCCTGGGATCAAGCCCCATGTCAGGCTCCCTACTCAATAGGGAGTCTGCTTCTCCCTCTGCCACTCCTCCCCCTGCTCATGCTCACTCTCTCTCTCTCTCTCAAATAAATAAATAAATAAATAAAATCTTCAAAAAAATAGTGAGATTATATATTATAAAAATATTTGGATCTTTTTGCACTTACATAACCCTATGTAATGACCATTTACTTCTATCATGGAATATTTTCAAAAATGTCATTAATATCTTTGTGTTATCCTCTTGGTGGGATATGACATAATTTATAAAACTATCAGCATATTTTGAATGTATTTATTGTCTTAAGAGTGAATACTAGAAATAGCATTATTGATTCAAGAAGTATAAACACTTTTTTATGGTCTCGAGGTATAGCAACAAATTGCCCTCTTGAAATCTTTGGTCTTTTCTGATTATAATTTTAAAACAGACCCAGAAAATAAAGTTATTGTCTATTATTTTCTTACAGTTCAGTGATATTAGCAGCTTCTTTCTAACTTGTTTTGTTTATCCTACTTCTCACATTTTCTTTTATTTTTCTCTTTCCCCTCTTTCATCTCTTGAGCATATTCATAGACAGCAACCAGGATGGGGATAAACAAAAAATAGGTTTTTTAGATGATCAAGACTTACCGTAACCTTCTATAATGGAGAAAAGAGATTTAGAATAATGAATGAATGGATCAAATAATTAATAATTATTAAAATCTAATCAAATGTTAACTGTAGCTTAAAGTATTGAATCCAGAAAAAAATAAAAATTTTTGGGGCGCCTGGGTGGCACAGCGGTTAAGCATCTGCCTTCGGCTCAGGGCGTGATCCCAGCGTTCTGGGATCGAGCCCCACATCAGGCTCTTCTGCTATGAGCCTGCTTCTTCCTCTCCCACTCCCCCTGCTTGTGTTCCCTCTCTTGCTGGCTGTCTCTATCTCTGTCAAATAAATAAAAAATCTTTAAAAAAATTTTTTTACGAAATTAGACACATTATTTATGTCTTTTAGCAATGCTGTTTATTTTTGCTTTCCTAGATTTCCCCTTTGACCTCACTCTGTATAACAAATACTCAAATATATATTCAGGATTAGTTCTAAGGAATTTATAGTGGTCAAAGATTTTAGACTTTCAACATTACAAAAATCTAAGGATTACTAAGAAAGGCAGCATGGGCCAGTGACAAGAGCTATGATCTCTGAGTCAGAAGTTGAATTTATTACTAAGGGCTGAATGACCTCAAAGGGATCATTTTAAATCCACAGTGTTATAATTTCTCAATCTATAAAATGAGGATAATATAGGATAGATATACCTAACATGAATATAATGATGATAACATTGTAATTTATTTCAATTAGATTCACAAATCTTTACTGAGTGGACTTTCATATCTAGATATGAAAGCATTGTTCTAGATATAATAAAAAAGATTGCATGGTCCTAACTTCATGGAATTCATCAAAGTCTAATAACAATGGTGACTCAAAAAAGAATGATGAATGTTACAAAAGGAACTGTCAGGGCTGTTGGGCAAACTGTAGAGCAAGGGAATTAACTGATGGAGGGAATCTCCTGAGGAGATGAGAGCCTAAGGCCAGGGAGAGGGAATAATAAAAAGAACTAGTTTCTTTATGAGTTAACAATCTGGCTGTTTACAGGAATAAAAACAGAAAGCAGAACATGATTTGTTGACTTTCAGAGTGTTTAAACAAATTAGTTGCCAACATTTAAGAACTTCAAGATTACAGAAAAAAAAAAAAGAAACTTCCAGGTTCCTTGAAAAATGAGAGGATCTAATACATGGCAGCAACCCACTGAACCAAGGAGCATCTACTTTCACTTAAGTAGGTGCCCTCCAATTTGTCATAGAGACCACCCTCCTTACTCTCTTACAGCTGACCAATTTTAATTAATCTGCCCCTGCTTATATTTGGGTTTTCAGTATCTGATCTAGAAACAAGACTGTACATTGAAGAGCAGAAGTAATTCCTGTGTACCTGGAGTGCAGAGACAAAGAGGAATCAGACTGGAAGCCTGAAGCTGCATTGGTTAAGTTTGTGCCAGATTGGAGCAGGCCTGGTATGGTCAATGGATAAAACTGGAGTCCTGGGGTGCCTGGGTGGCTTAGTGGGTTAAGCATCAGATTTCAGCTCAGGTCATGATCTCAGGGCTCTGGGATCAAGCCCTGCATCTGGCTCCCTGCTTAGCAGGGGAGCCTGCTTCTCCCTCTCCCTCTGCCCCTCCCCCCACTGGAATGTGCTCGCGCGCTCTCTCTCTCTCTCTCTCTCTCTCTCTCTCTCTCGCCCTCTCTCAAATAAATAAATAAAATCTTTAAAAAACAAACAAACAAATATTGAACGGTCTTGAGCAGGGAAATTACACCCCCATACTGGAGTTTTTTTTAAAAGTTCTCTGGATGCAGAGTGAAAAAGGGATGTAAAAAGTGCCTTGAAACCTGAAGACTAGAAAGTATCAATTATTTTGTCAAGTTTCTGATGAAAACTAAGGATGAATTTCAAATTTTGTGCAGACTGGGTCTAGTCTGATTAAAAAAAAAGTCATTGTGACTCCTTAGCTTTTTCTAAAGACAATAAAATAAAAGTTAGTCATATCTTGAAAAAAACATGGACTAAAATTATTCTAACATGAAGGGGAAAAAAAACTTGCATAAAAAGTGAAAAACCAGATGATAAAACCTGAGTGATAAAAGAAAACTTTCCCGTATGTTACAGAAAAGTCTTCCCCTTACTCAATACAGTACATCCTAGTATTATTCAAATAAACTTAAACTCATACAGACACACCGAAAAAGTTATAACTCAGAATGACCCATGGGGCTTATTTCCTGTTAGACTCTATCCCTTGTTCTGCTCTCGAATTTTATTTGAATACATTTCAGCAATGATTCATTTTGTCAGTCTGCCAGAAGTCTTTCCTACTGAGCGAGTGGCATGTACTTCACGTACTTCAGCAGGAACACAACTGAGAGTTTACTCAGAATGCTTCCAAATACCTTATTTGCTAATTCAAAAATAAGTCATACTATTTTTTTTATTGGTAATATGCCTCTGTGAGACTAAATATCATATGACAAACAGTGAAAGTTAAAGCAGCAATAGAACATGATCTAGGGATGACCTTGACCTATATTTTGGGGACAGGGTCTCCTTCAGGGAGGCTAACTGCCTGGAATCTATGTGGAACCTGTGTCTGGTGTTCAGTGTAAGCCACCACCTCCCTGCACCAGTGGGTACCATGCTATGTCTGACAGTATGACACACACTCCTTTTTTGGTAATTCTTGTGCCCTAATATATTAGCAAGATTTTAGTCAAGACCATCATTTCATTATTATATTCTCACCTACTCCTTGTCACCCTCATCTTCACCTCAAGACTCCAGTTAGAAGTCTATGAATTGCTGAAGTAAAGTAATAATAATACTAATAATAATAACTAATATTTATTGAGTCATTATGTGTCTGAGAATGTTCTAAGTGCTTTGTACATACCAATTCATTTTTAAAAAAAAATTTTTTTAAAGATTTTATTTATTCTTTTGAGAGAGACAGAGAGAGCACAAGCAGGGGGACAGACAGATGGAAAGGGAGAAGCAGCCTCCCTGCTGAGCTGGGAGCCCAACGTGGGGCTCAATCCCAGGACCTGGAGATCATGACCTGAGCTGAAAGAAGCCGCTTAACCATCTGAGCCACCCAGGTGCCCCCATATCAATTCATTTAATCCTCACAACCACCCTATCAGATAAGTAGGGAAGTTATCCCTTTTACAAATAAGGAAACTGGGTTATATAGTGGTAAAGTCATAACTTGAACCTTGGTCATTAAACACCACACTCTAGCTCTAGAGTCCATACTTTTTCAACCTCTTTTTTACAAACATTCTGTTGTACTCTGATTCACCTTTTTTCTGTAATGTTTAGCACTATATTGGATGTGCTCTCTTCTGGAAGGCTTCTAGGCTCCTCATGGACATATCCTATCAGTCTATAAGTCCCACCAGATGTAGCTAGATAGCAGTGGCCCCAACTTAGGTTCAAGCTCGGATCCCTACTTTCCCCAACTCCTGGGTAACAGCCACTCACAGATCTTCCTTGGTCTTTCCTTCATCTCCATCAAGTTCAATTGACAACTTGATTTTTTGCTTCTACTTACTGCCCTTTTGGAGATAGCATTTCTTCTTCAGCTGGGGATGAGCAAATAAAGAATCCTCTCTCTTCTCTGAGTCAGAAACAAGAAACAGCAGGAAACTTTCTCCACACAAGCATACTTACAGAAGCTTGTTTGGCAGCAAGGACCATGGGTTCCTAAGATCCAACTTTTCCAGCTGCAACTATTGTCTCCTAGAGAGAGCTGATTAAGCCAAATCTAGAGTCATTTCTTGAACTGTCTTCCTTAACCCTCTCACTTCCATACAAGCAGCACATTTAAATTGTTCTTGAGGCCATCCATTTCTCTCCATATTCATCCTCATTAATTTTGTAAAGGCAAAATTATCTCTCACCTGAATCACTGAAAATGTGTTACCTGGTTTCCCAGATTTCCCTGCTTCGCCATTCCATTTCATTTTTCGCACTCTAGCTAAAGAATCTTTGCAAAATGAAAACTTACTCCATTTATTTCCATGCTCAAAGTCCTTCAGTGACTCGTCATTACTCTTAGAACAAATAAAAAATTTCCAACACTAATTACCTAGCCTTCATTTATCTTTCCAGACTCATCTTTCATCATCTGTCCCAACCGTGGCCCTACATTCTCTTCCATTCCATCGCTTGTAACTTCTCTTTGTTTTGCTGAGGTAATATATTTTTTTTTGCCTACTGGTGTTTGCACATCTTTTCTCCCACACTTCTCACTGTCCCTTCTCCTTTGTCAGTCTAGCCTACCTATGTTTTGCGTGCTTCTATATCTCCCTTTACTTCCTCATTGTGTTCATGGCTGGTTGCATTTTCATTGCTATTGTTTGTACAGTTTGTATCTCTGGCTAAACTGTAAGTGATGCAGGAACAGGAACTATTTTACTTTTATTACTAGTGTGTCCCCAACACCTATTACAGTGCTGGCAAATAATAGGCCCTTGGTAATCATTTATCGAATGAATGAACATATGAGTAATCTGCTACATTACAGGTTAAATAGGTTTCCATGGATCTGTTTGAGAGCTAAACTTTCAAATTTACTTCTGGAATAGTTTGTTAATAATTTGGGGTTTTGATCCATTTTATCCATTTGTTCATTTAGAAGTAGAATGTATTTTTACATAATCATCTCTTCCTTTCATTACTAATGACTGCTTCTAAATTTCCTATATTTGTTATTTGATTAGGAATATAGAATGAAACCATGGTCCAAGGTAGAGAAGTTAGAAATGGCAACAAGAACTAGAAAGATTGGAAAATAGAAAAATAAAATGGTATTTATAGAGTGTTGCCAAATTACCTGGTATTTATTGAGTGCCTAACAAGCACAGAGCTTGGCACTTAGGAGGCACTCCGAAAATACAGGTTGACTTTCTTAATGAATGAAGCAACTTTAGAGAGTAGTTTTATCCTAATGTCCCTGATAGAGAAGGATGCTGATAGCAGTGCAGATACCTCTCTGCCTACAAATCAAGACTAAGCATTGACTTTACAATTTTTCTTTCTCGTTCTCATGTGGAATAAGTGTTTTGTGGGATCTGCCTCCTACAGAATTACAAGCTGTGGATAGGACAGGTGCTTGAGGTATTGTGAGTCTTACAGAAATTTTGGAAGTTCTCTTAGTGTCTTTCTGGCAGGAGGAGTGGTTGTGGATAGAGTTAGCTGTAGCCAGAGCTGGGAGCTAGGAGTAGTAGGCAGCCAAGAGGGTCTCTGTTGTCCTGAGAACCTGAGGGCAAATGCTGGCAGCAGCACTGCTATTGGGATACTGAACCTTAGGCCAACAATGAAGTATTGAGTTGAACCTTAACTCTCAGGTGATCTAGGATCCTTAGAGGAAACTAAAATAATCTTTAACTGTGGGAACCCAATGGGTATCAGCAGAAGCACAATGCAAATCCTCTCTGTTGGAACTGCTGCCTAATTTAGACCCAATGAAATGCCACATAGTTAGATAAGGCAATTTGATCAAAATTAAGGGTTAGAAAGAAAAGAGCAGTTAACATTATTACAATCAGTAAAAACAAAAAGAACAGATTTAGACTCCTAAGACTTCCTGCACAGACTTGTAAGAGGATAGACTTATAAGTTTTGAGCAAACATATATGGAACATTTAAAGAAATAAAGAATTCTATCACAAAGATAACCAATTAAAAGCTATGAACCCATATATTTGAGGGGAAGTGAAACATCTAAAAATGAAAATATAGCTGTAGAAATTTTAAAAACTCAATCAATAGTTAAGCAGTAAACACATCACCAGAGAGAATTCATGATGATATATCTTGAGAAATTACACTGACCGCATCACAAAGAGGCAAGGATACAGGAGATATGAAAGACATGTGGAGGACAGAAAGAGAAGGTTAACACAGACCTAGACGGAGTTCCAGAATTAGAGAATCAAAAGGAGAGGCAACATTTAAACACATAGTAGTTATAATTCTTGAGATATAATAAAAGAATGAATCTCTGTAGAATCATAATATATTCCAAGTAGACTAAATTAAAAAGAAATCCTGAAAACATGAGATCACATACAAAGGAATGACCATTGGAATGATAGCAACAGCAACAAAGGAAGTCAGAGAGATGGGATAATTTCTTCAAATTGTTGAGAGACAAAACTATCTTTCAGGGATGTGTAAAATAAAAACATGCCTAGATTAACCGAAACTGAGAATCTTTATTATTGAGAAATCTACACTAAAGAAAATACAACAATAAATATGTATGTGTATAAATCAAAGCAAATAGTGACTATATAATTTAGAAAGAGCAATGTTGAATTTATGGGGCTAAAGAAAGGATAAGAATAAAATCCTAGTCGCACGCGCGTTCCCAGGCTCACGGTCTCATATGGCTTCCACTCATTTATGGAACATAAGAAATAGCAGGGAGATCAGTAGGAGAAGAGGGAAGAATGAAGGGGGGGTAAACAGAAGGGGGAATGAACCATGAAAGACTATGGACTCTGGGAAACAAACTGAGGGCTTCAGAGGGGAGGGGAGTGGGGGAGTGGGATAGGCCAGTGATGGGTATTAAGGAGGGCACATATTGCATGGTGCGCTGGGTGTTATACGCAAATAATGAATCATGGAACATTACATCAAAAACTAAGGATATACTGTATGGTGACTAACATCACATAATAAAAAATTATTATAAAAAAAGAATAAAATCCTGGACAAAATTAGCATAGTAGGGAGAAGCAGGGTTAAAGTGTTTTGAGGTTTTTAAATCTGGGGAGGGGTTAAAATACTAATTAATTCTGATTTCTTTTCTTTTCTTTTCTTTTTTTTAAAGAAGGCTCCATGCCTAGCGTGGAGTCCAACATGGGGCTCGAATTCACGACTGTGAGATTGAGACCTGAGCCAGATCAAGAGTCAGATGCTTAACCAACTGAGCCACCCAGGTGCCCCTTAATTCTGATTTCTGAAAATGATTTGCTAGGTTCACATAACGCTTCTGCTAAAAATAATGAAACTTATTCACAAATTTCATAAACAAAACAACACTTTTTTAAGTGTTGAATATCTTAAAAAACAGTGGGGAGTTTCCTGGCTAGTTTTTGGAAGAAAGTCTCTAATTGGAGAGGTAAAGAAAGCATTAGACCCCCAAAGTTGCAAAAGCTATAACTCACATGTAGTAAAAACAAGAAAACAAAACTGGAGGGGTAGACAAGAAAACAAGATACAAAGGGAAGAAATGGGCCTTCAACAAATATTTATCATGAAGCTACTATGAGGAGGCACTCTAGGTATTAGGCACTATTCTAGGAGCTGCAGAAACAAGACAGAAGAGAACAGATATGAAAGCCTTCAGATATTGGAACATTCAATCAATCAGATTTTAAAGCAATTATACTTGACATGTTTAAGGAAATAACTCACAAACTTACAACTATGTATGGGAAACAGGAAATCACAAAAAGTGACATAGCAGATGAGAGAAAGAACAAAACAGAACATCTAAGAGTAAAAATAAAATAAGAGGAATTTTTAAAAGTAATGAAGATGGCAAACAGGAATACAAAAAGATTCTCCACATCAAAATCATCAGGGAAATGTAAATTAAAACAACAAGTTACTACTACACATCTATGATAATGGCCAAAGTATGAAACAATGACAACACCAAATGCTGACAAAGATATGAAGTAACAGGTACTCCCACACACTGCTGGTGGGAATGTGAAATAAAACAGCTACTTTTGAAGACAGATTGGCAGTTTCTTACAAAATTAAACTTTTACCATATGATCCAGCAACAGTGGATAGTTATTTACCCAAAGGAGTTGAAAGCAGCTTTTATAGCATATTCATAATTTCCTTCAGTAGGTGAATGGATAAATAAACTATGGCATGTTCAGGCAATAGAACATTATTCACTGATAAAAAAAAAAAAGAGAGAGCTATCAAGCTACAAAAATATGTGGAGAAATCTTAAACACATATCAGTAAGTGAAAGAAGCCAATCTGGAAAGGCTATGTACTATATGATTCCAACTATATGACATCCTGGAAAAGGTAAAACTATGGACACAAAAAGATCAGTGGTTGCTAGGTGTGGTGGTTGGGGGAGAGGGAAGAGGAGGGAGAGATGAATAGGCAGAGTAGAGGCTGTTTAGGGCAGTGAAAATATTCTGCATAATATTGTAATGATGGATATATATCATTATGTATTTGTCCAAACCCATAGAATGTACACCAAGAGTGAACCTTACACTAACCTCTAGACTTTGAGTGATTATGATGTGTCAATGTAGGTTCATCCTTGGTAAAAAATCTACCATTCTAATGAGCAATGTTCATACTGGGGGAGGTTATGCATCTGTGTGAGCAGGAAGTATATGGAAAATCACTGTACCTGCCTCTCAATTTTATCGTAAACATAAAGCTGCTCTAAAATTAAAAAAAAAGGTCTTTTTTTTTTTTTTAAAGACCCTATGTATCTATATAAACTTACCTGGTACAGAAAAAGGTATGGAAAGATACATACCAGGTAAACTCTTAACGTTGATTACTTCAACTTGATAATGAGGACGAGAGGGTAAAAGAGAGAATGAACTTCTTTACATGTAAAAAAAAAAAAATCCAAAACCAAAGTATGGAGCTGGCAATGATTGGATACAATGTAAGAAGTAACCAACTGGTGAACTACAAGAGGCATTAGAAGAAATTATCCAGAACATAAGACAGAGATATGAAAAAAAAATGGAATAAAGCAAAAGTAAGATAATAGGTGTGAAGAAGACAATGAAAATGTCCTTCTGGTTGGTTGGAGAACCATCAGAAGAGGAAAGCAAAAGCTTAAGTGGTTTAAGATTTGAAAAGATAAAGGCTAAGAATTTTACCGATCTGGGAAGAGAGAACCTCAAATTCAAATTATCTTTTGGGATTTGAGCCCAACAAATCCCAAAAGATAATTTTTTGAAATACATGCTTAAATGCATAATGATGAAATATCAAAACTCAAAAACAAAAAGTTTTCAAAAATCAGTCAGAAAAAAATTACCTTCAAAGGAGCCACTGTTACTCTGAAGCTGACTTCTCATCAGCAGCAATGAAAGTAAGAAGATATTTATTTCCACAGTAATGGGGGAATATCATCAATCAAGACATCTACAGGAAAAAAAAAAAAGGTGAGAGCAGGCTTTCGCTAAATGAAATTCTAAGGAATGAAATTCAGGCACAAAGTAAGTGACCCCAGATGGTTGTGTGAGATACAGAAAGTAGTAAAGAACAAAGAAATTTGCAAATATATGGGTATATTTAAATAAACATCAATTGTATTAAAAAAGTAATAATAATAATATCTTGTCACTTTTTAAAAAATATTAAAATGCCAAACCATAATATATTAAGTGGAGGTTAGGGCATTAAAGTCTTAATTGAAGATCTTGATGTCTATGTTAACCATTTCCAAACTAGTGGCAAGAAAAATAATAAAAGTCCAAAAACGAATTTGACAAATTAAAAAATAAAAGAAATACAAACACTTTGGGACAAATAAAAAGCAGAACATACAAGACAAAAGTAAATTTTATCAGTAATTACATCCATTGTACATAAAATAAATGCCTTAAAGATAAAGCTGGACAAATGGATAACAAAAAACAATTATATGCTTTTAAAAAAATTACTACCAATTTATAGAAAAATCAAAAGTTACAGGATCAAAATAGACACACCATGCAAATTCTAACTAAAACAAAGCTAGTCTAGCCACATAAATATTTTTAAAAATTAGCTTTAAGCCAAAACATTAGAAAAACAAGTCAAAATGAGAAAAGGTTTAATTTATGGGGAACCTATAACAATTCTAATATTGTATGCACAAATAATATGGTCTCAAAATATATCATCTATAAATAATATCACTTTTATTTGTCCTTTCTAATCCTTATGACTTTTGCTTGTTTTCCTATGTGTGCTAACTAAAATATCTAATAGTTTTATAGAAATGGTGATATCAAATGTCCTTGTCTGATTGTGAGTCAAAAACAGGAACTCTTGGGGCACCTGGCTGGCTTAGTCAGTACAGCATGAGACTTTTGATCTTGGGGTTGTTCAAGGCCCGCATTGGGTGTGGAGATGACTTAAAAATAAAATCTTGGGGCTCCTGGGTGGCACAGCGATTGAGCGTCTGCCTTCGGCTCAGGGCGTGATCCCGGCGTTATGGGATCGAGCCCCACATCAGGCTCCCCTGCTATGAGCCCTGCTTCTTCCTCTCCCACTCCCCCTGCTTGTGTTTCCTCTCGCTGGCTGTCTCTCTCTGTCAAAAACAAACAAACAGGGGCGCCTGGGTGGCACAGCGATTGAGCGTCTGCCTTCGGCTCAGGGCGTGATCCCGGCGTTATGGGATCGAGCCCCACATCAGGCTCCTCCGCTATGAGCCTGCTTCTTCCTCTCCCACTCTCCCTGCTTGTGTTCCCTCTCTCACTGGCTGTCTCTATCTCTGTCAAATAAATAAATAAAATCTTAAAAAAAAAAATTTTAAAAAAACAAACAAACAAAAAAACCAGGAACTCTTTTAAAATGTTACTATCAACTGTGAGATGTTTTTGTACTCTTTATTAAGTTAAAGAAGTTTCCCTACACTCACACTTTTAATTGTTTTAATCATTCATGACTGGATGTTGAATTTTAACAAATGTTTTTATTTGCATATATTATAAAAATCATATGATATTTCTCCTATAATATGCTAATATGCTAAATTATAGCAACTCATTTTCCAATACTGCATTCCTGGGATACAACCAAGTTGGCAATAATGTTTGATCCCTGGATATCACAATTACCCTCAAGCATGACAATTTCTATTAATTTTTTTGGCACGTTTGTTTGTTTGTTTGTTTGTTTGTTTTTAGAGGGGGTGGGAGGGGCAGAGGGAAAGCTAGAATCTTAAGCAGGCTCCACACCTAGCACAGATACTGACACAGGACTGGATCTCACGACCTGAGATCATTACTTGAGCCAAAATCAAGAGTCAGATGCTTAACTGACTGAGTCACCCAGGCACTCAGTCTATTAGGTTTCAGAATTAAGATTATGTTCACCTCTAAGATGGCCTTCATATTCCTCTCAACTCAACAAAATTTTAGACAGGCTTCTTCCTAACTATGAGCTCCACACCTCCCTTTTCTTAGAATGTTTACTTTAGAAAACTTGTAAAACTTTTCTTTGACCCTTGGATATGTAAATTTTCTACAACCCAGGACCATCCTTCTCTAGAAAGTCAGCCTTTTGAAAAGTAATCATTTAGAAAGACAGAGCCCCTGCCTTCCGGTGTCTGTGAGAGGTTAGCAAAAACAGGTAGCCTAATCACACTGATCTATCTCCCAGGTGACATCCTCCAGTATCTATTAGCTCACCCCAGTCCTCCCACTTTTTATTTTCAGTAGAGTTGAGTTCAAGCACTTCCCTATATTGCAATAATCTTGAATAAAGTCTTCTTCCTTCCCTGTTTAACTGGGCTGGTGCAATTTTTCAACATATCCTAACATGAGTTGGAGAATAGACCCACTTTTTCTATTTTCTGGAAGAATTTGTATAACACTGGCACCTTTTTCTTCCTTGAATGTTTAGTAGTGGTAATACTCACCAAAAAAAGACATCTGGGTCTAGAATTTTCTCTGTGGTCAAGTGTTTTGACTGACGATCCAATTTCCTCATAATTTTATCATCTATTGATACCTGCAACAATTAATCAATAGTGATGACCTCTTATTCCTAACAATTCTTTTTGGGGCTTTTACTTTTTTTATAAAATTAATCCTTAGAGATGTTTACCAATTTATTAGTCTTTTCAAGGGACTAACTATTGGTTTGGTTAATCACAATTGTATATTTATTTTCTAGTTCATTAATTTTTTACTGACATTTATTTTTCCTTCCTTTTACCCCCTTAGAGTTTTGTTGTTGTTGTTTTTTAAGATTTTATTTATTTATTTGACAGAGAGAACAGAAGCAGGGTGGGGAGAGGCTAAGGAGAAGCAGGCTCCCTGCTGAGCAGGGAGCCTGATACAGAGCTCGATCCCAGGACCTTCAGATCCTGACCTGAGCTGAAGGCAGATGCTTAACTGACTGAGCCACCCAGGTGCCCCACCACCTTAGAGATTAATTTGCTAATCTTTTTTCCTAATTGTTAGCTTTTTGGTTCAATGACTGATGAAGACAATCTATACATTTTTTAAAAAGATTTTATTTACTTATTTGTCAGAGAAATAGAGACCACAAGCAGGGGGAACGGCAGGCAGAGGGAGAAGCAGGCTCTCTGCTGAGCAAGGAGCCTGATGGAGGACTCGATCCCAGGACCCCAGCTCACAACCTGAGCCGAAAGCAGATGCCTAACTGACTGAGCCACTGGGGCATCCCTGATGAAGACAATCTATAACCAATTATAAAATCTTAAAGGTTTATTCCTGCAATCTTGAATAAGACATATTCTTACAATCTTGAATAAGACAAGGATAACCATTACCACCACTTCTATTCAACATTGTACTGGAAGTCATAATCAGTACAATAAACATGAAAAAGAAATGAAAGGTATAAGGATTTAAAAAAAAAGAAACAAAACTATTATTTACAGATATTATTGTTGCTCATGCAGAACATCTTTTTTTTTAAATATAATTTTTAAAAGATTTTATTTATTTGAGAGAGAGTAAGCATGAATAAGGGGAGCAGCGGAGGGAGAGGGAGAAGCCGGCTCTCTGCTGACTAGGGAGGCAGACATGGGGCTCAATCATGACCTGAGCTGATGGCAGATGCTTAACCAACTGAGCCTCCCAGGCGCCCCCTAATGATACTACATTAAAGATGTACAGTCACAGGAACTCTAATACACAACAGATGGGAGTACAAATTAGATCAGCTAGTTTGGAAAATTGTTTTCCAATATCCATTACAGTTGCCTTGGGTATAATAATTCCATTCTTAGATAGAAATTCGAGGATATGGTACATTAGCATATACATGCAGTAATGTCCTTAGTCACATTATTCACAGTTTTCAAAAACTGGAAGTAGCCCAAATGGCCATGAATAGTTGAGTGGATAAACAAATTGTGAGATAATCATACGGTGGAATATTATAAAGAAAGAAAATAAAGCAACCAAACATAGAGTTGGAACTACATACAAAAATATGAATGGATTTCAGAAACAAAGTTGAGGGAAAGAAACAAGCCAGAAGAGAAAAAATATGCAGTATGGTTGAATTTGTATAAAATTCAAAAAGTAAAACTAAACTCTATTTGTTTTGGATGTATATACAGCTAAAGCAAGGAAATTATTATTATAAATTAAGGATTAAGGATAAGGATTACTTCTAAATAAGAGGAAGGAATTTATAATTGGAATGAAATAGACAAGAAGTTTCTGGGGGTGATTCTTATGGTTTTTAATCTGAGTTGTGCACAGGTATTTTTTTGTAACTATTTATTAAATACTACCTATAACTTTTACATGTTCCATATTTATTAAATACTACCTATAATTTTTACATGTTTCCATATGTGTTATACTTCATAACTTCAAACTGAGTTTACGAAAATACTGTACAGAGGCACATGGTGGCTCAGTTGGTTGAGTGGCTGACTCTTGATTTTGGCTCAGGTCAAGATCTGAGACTCATGAGATCAAGCCCCCAGTCAGGCTCCATGCTCAGCAGAGAGTCTGCTGGAGATTTTCTCTCTCTCCCTCTGCCCTCCTGACTCATATAAATAAGTAAATAAATAAATAAATCTTTAAATAAGTAAATAAATAAATTTTTAAAAAAGAAAAGAAAATATTGTACAAGTTCATGCTTGCTCTCTCTCTCTCTCTAGTGCTCTGTCTCTCAAAAAAATAAAATCTTTTTTTAAAAAATAAATCGTCAAAAATAAAAAGATAAAAATGCTGAAGAAAGAAGAAGAGAGCTGAGCAAGGAGCTTGATGTTGGACTCGATCCCAGGACCCTGGGCTCATGACCTGAGCTGAAGGCAGATACTTAACCAACTGAGCCACCCAGGCGCCCCAAGATAAGTGGAATTTTCAAAAATAGGTAAGATGGTAGAATTTGGCCCAAATATATGACAATCAAAATAAACATAAAGGGACTTACATGGGTATCATCAGTTAAAAGACAGACATGATGGGGCACCTGGGTGGCTCAGTCAGTTAAGCGTTTGCCTTCAGCTGAGGTCAAAAGGTCAGGGTCCTGGGATCGACATCAGGCTCCTTGCTCAGTAGGGACCCTGCTTCTCCCTCTGCCTGTTGCTCCCCTTGCTTGTGCTCTCTCTCTTTCTGTGTCAAATAATAAATAAAATCTTAAAAAAAAAAAAAAGACAGACCTGGTAAGATTGTATTAACAACAAAAATTTAAAAATTTAACTCTATGCTGTATATAAGAAAGTGAAAGGATTTATAAAAAATGTACGGAGGCAAATGTTAATCACAAGAGAACAGAGATAGCCATATTAATAAAAGATAAAGTAGGCTGTAAAATAAGCAATGTAATTTGGGATAAATAATCAGAGTAGCAGTGGAACTTCATACAGGGTCAAAAAGTTTCTTTATTCTACAAGTCAACGTAACAGGCACAGTATCTTCAGACTCTCTTTCTCTTTTCAGTTAAGATGACTACCCTAATTAAAAAAAAAAAAGCCATTGAGATTATATATGCCAAGCATGTCACACTACCTTTGACTCATTCCACACTCTTACATTGCCCTTCTGAAAATAGCTCTTAGAAATTCATTCTTCTCATAAATGAATAGAAGAATTCCAAGAAGTGAAATGAAACAGAGAATCCAAGTGAAGCATGTTCACAAAACACCCAACAATGGGCTCTTATTCCTTCATTGTCTCTTAAAAGCAAAATGAAAAGTCCAGATTAGCTTTTCTTGCAATTATATGTCTTAGAAATCCTATCATTTTTTCCCCCAAAAGTATTTCTGTTATACAGCATGACAAAACTTCACGTTATCATTCACAGTATGGAGAAAATAGTATCACTATACATTGAAACAAAAAAAATCTTCATTTTTCTCTTAATGTAAGTATAATGAGTATTTAGTAAGAAAAGCATTACATAATTACCCTAGGTAATAGGATACCATAAATAACTTTTTCAAAATATAAAAGGAATAGTTCAATTTAAAAAATTAAGGCAAAAAAGAAGTACAAAAATAGATACCTAATGAGCCAAAGCTATATTCTATGAATCAATAAATAATACTTTTAAGGCCCCTAAATCAACAATGATACATCAGAAAAATACAAATAAGCTCAATAAAATCTCAAATATAACTAAAGCAACTAATAAAACGGACAGTTAAGAATAGTGAAATATTAAGCTAGAGGCATTTATACATATCACACTGGTGACCTAATCTGACGTTAAAACTATTTCACCCCAGGGGTGCCTGGGTGGCACAGCGGTTAAGTGTCTGCCGTGTCTGCCTTCGGCTCAGGGCGTGATCCCGGCGTTATGGGATCGAGCCCCACATCAGGCTCCTCCGCTATGAGCCTGCTTCTTCCTCTCCCACTCCCCCTGCTTGTGTTCCCTCTCTCGATGGCTGTCTCTATCTTTGTTGAATAAATAAATAAAATCTTTAAAAAAAACACTATTTCACCCCAAGATGAATTAATTTATGTTCCTGAAAATTCACGTTCAGCAAGAAAATGTAGTGGTTGGAAAGAGACTATAGTCCAAGGTAAAACAATTCTGGGTCCTCAATTTCTATATGAAAGTTTCATGCAACTGTGAAACTATCCAGGGTTCAAACCAGGATATTCAGCCTCTGCTTTTAATGGCTATTTCTATTTTGTATAGCAAACAAATGGCTCTAATTCTCCATTCATCAGAAAAATTTCAGGAATTAAGATCGCTATCTTTCTCAAATTAGATAACATGTACTCCAAAATAGGGAGCCTTCTGCCAATGTTTTCAGAAAAATTATATGCATGTATGATTGTTCATACTGTCTTAGTTTATAACCGTTCATTCCCTCCTTTCACCCTCAGCTCTGTTCAGCCATGAGCATAGGTTAGTAATAGTTCATTAGCATTTTACACTTTTTGCTTAGGGCATCTTTTGCTTGGGCCTCAATCACAACTGGCAGCTTTTCAGGGCACCTGGTAAATGGCCAAAGCAGGATACAGAGTGGGTATATGCTTCTTCCAAGGCATCCCAATTATTAGGTCTCTTTCTTAGTGTCAAAAGCACATCAAGTTGTTTTTCCCCTTGATGGGATTATCTTGGCATCTCCCAGTGGCCCTTCTAGTGTTACAGCAGGATTGGACATCAAGATTGTCTGGTCTTTCCTTTTTCAAGGGGATCTGATAGTATCAACAATGAGGTTAGGGAATTGGCTGATCATTACTTTTTCTTTTCACGGCTTAAGTAAGACCTCTGTTTACTGCACCAGGGGTTTTTGTTTCGTTTTATATTATGCGATTGTTCCACTCCCAGTTTTTTCCTAGGGAACTCATTCATAATCAAGTAGTCATAGCCAGATAGCTCTTCCAGACAGGCCAGTCTGATGATTGTGCCAGTCCTACTGCCTATTATGGTCTTGCTTTGTCTTTGCCTCCCCCATGGTGCTGCTCATTTCCAGTGAAATATTTCATAGCAGCCTTTCTGGCCTACAGAGAATAGCTATTTTAAACAGATGTTTAAAAACAGATCTTTTAAAGATACTCATACTTTCTTCAGTATGTATTTCAGGTGTTTGTTGAAGAGACTATTATCTAGACCCTCTAGATTTGGCCATTCCTATAATTTCTAAAATAAAATATTTCTAACACTTAACATCCAACTTTCTCTATTGAACACATTTTTAAGTATGTTTGTGTATGTGTGTTAACCAAGACCAAAAAAAAAAAAGTTAGAATCAAATCAACTAGTCTATTTCATATAGAATCTCTGGTATATGACCCATACTAACAAATTCAGTAAAGCTAAAATTATGCTGCTTTCTCCTTAAAGCATCTACAAAATCTATTCTCACATATATTTCCCACTTTAAGGTTAATATACATCGGCATGTTCTTGCCTGCCATTATTTTGTTGTGTAACATTTTAATTTCCAATTTTGATTTTGGACTCTGGGGTATGCCAGGATATTATTCTAATTAATGGTCTATGGATGAAAAGATGTGGGGCATAAGGAAGACTGTTGACTTCTTTCTCAATGTGAACTCTCTCAGACGAAGGTATGCAGGTATCTAAGAGCATGAAAGAAAGCTTTTCAGACAATAGAGTCACTTCTCTATCAAGGAAAACTTTGGAGGTTCAAATTACTCTGATGCCTCTAGATCATTTTTTTCCTAATGGATGCCCTAACTTTCATGCAAAAAATTTAGCAAAATTCTGATAGCAGTCATTAGTGCTCTCCACCAATTATTTCTAGTTCTCATATAGGAAAAACTGTACTTCGTTCCCCCCTTGAAGTTATGAAAGGCCATATGACTTCCTTTGCCAAATATATATGAGCAGAAGTGGTGTCTCCCACTTCCCTTCCAAAAGCTTTAAGAGCCACTTCACAATTTGTCACACTTTCTTTCCTTCTCTCTGCCACAATCACCAGCAATGGCCCAGATAGTGGCTGTTGCATCAGCCGGGTCCTGGAATGAGGGGGATGCACAGCACAACTGCCGGCCAACCCTGCAATGGATTCCCAGTATGAGTGACCCTTATTGTTTTAAGTCATTGAAACTGTGGAGTTGTTTTGTTATCATAACCTTGTCTATCCTGACTCTGAATTCAACTGGTAATTAAACACTGAGTTTGATTCTTGGCTGTCTCAATCCAATAGGTACAAGATATAGCAGATTCTTTCAATATAGTCATATAAAGTCCCTGAGTTTACATCCACCTTTTCAAGCAGGTACTTTAACATTTTGAGTCTATAATTCCTTTGTCATTACTCATCCAGTACCATCAAGATCCTCCCTACTGTGGCCATCCTTGAATTCCTCATACTCTTTATATTATTCCATGAAAGAAACTATTCCAAGCCCCCAAATTTTATCTTTTATTGAGATTTGTTTTTCCCAATGTCCATAGATCATAACTTACATAGCTGTTTCATCAAAGCACACTGTACTTGATATATCACCCTTCCCTGAGGGTGATGTCCTCATCACTTATATTTCTTGGTTGAAAGCAGCAGACGCTAACCCTGGCTAACTTTAAAAAAAGAAGTTTATTGGTAGTCTATTGGGGTCATGAAGATAAGACAGGAAGTTAGGGGGGCGCCTGGGTGGCTCAGTCATTAAGCGTCTGCCTTCGGCTCAGGGCGTGATCCCGGCGTTCTGGGATCCAGCCCCACATCAGGCTCCTATGCTGGGAACCTGCTTCTTCCTCTCCCACTCCCCCTACTTGTGCTCCCTCTCTCACTGGCTGTCTCTCTCCCTGTCAAATAAATAAATAAAATCTTAAAAAAAAAAAAAAGACAGGAAGTTAGGGGACCAAACTTGGCATGGGAAAGAAACCAAGGGAGGTCTAGAAACAAGGAAAGAAAAATCAGGAGGAAGCAATTACCCTAAAGCTAGAATAACATTTCTGCCCTGAAAGATGTCTGGCTATTCTCTCTGTCCTTACACTACTAGCTCAGACTTCAAAGTCTTGGAAGAAAGTTTCCAATTAGCAGAACTTAGATCACAAGCTCACCCACTAGCAGTTCCAGGGGGTGGGAGAGGAATGGTCTGGACTTTCAAGTTTCATTGTTAGAGGCATAGGCCTGAAATTCCCTCCCACCATGATTATACACAGTGGAAGGTGGTAAATCCTCAAAGAAATCAGATTCTACTAGGCAAAAGAATGGATGCCAGGCAATGACAATACCTAAAAAGATAGTTGTGCACTACAGAAGTGAAAAAAAGGAGAGGATGATATGATCTTTAATGAAAGAAAGGTTTATGGCTTCATCATGTTGGTAGGTTACTGTAGGAACTCAAGATGTCTTCACTTACCAAATGCATTTTTTTTTTCTTGCAGGATCATGCAGCTGAAGGCACTTTGGAATGATACAAACCTTAATTCAAACCAGAGTCTGTCATTTATTAGACATTTTGGGGCAAGTTCCTTAATACCTTTGAATCTCTGTTACCTCTTAGAGTTGCCTGACGATTCTGAGCCAATATGTATAGACACACACCCTGCACTAAATAAACATTAGTTTCCATCCCCTGTGTATTGGTCAGGGTCTTTAGAGGAAAGAGCCAATAGGATATGTATATACAAAAAGAAAGAGACTTATTTTAAGAAATTGGTAATTATTTTAAGGAACATGCAGTTATGGAGGCTGGCAAGTCCAAAATCTTCAGGGTGGGCCAGTATACTAGAAGCCCAGAGAAGAGCCAATACTGTGATTCAAGTCTGAAGGCCATCAAGCTGAAGACTCAGGAAGAAGCAGAGGTGTTGCAGTTCCATCATGAAGGCCATCTAATGCAGAATTCCCTGTTACTCGGAGGAGGTCAGTCTTTTGTTCTATTCAGGCCTTCAACTGACTGTGGGAGGCACACCCACGTTATGGAGAGCAATCTACTTTATTCAAAGTGCACCAATTTAAATGTTAATCTCAACCAAAAACATCCTCACATAAAAACAAAGAATAATGCATGACCACATATATGGGCACTGTAGTCCAGCCAAGTTGACATATAAAATTAATCATAATACCCTGAGAGATGCTATTATTCAGGAAAATAGTCTTCCTTCTTTCCCTGCATTCAGTAAAGCACTTTTTAAGGCTGTTAAAACCAGTTGAGCAAGGGATGTCTGAGATTGGGCATATGGGAATGATGGGAATAGCAGATGTGAGCCACAAAACAGTAGAACCCAGAGGCTAAGTTCAAGTTTTAGAAGAGGCTCACCCCCAGGAAGTCCTCTGCTGTGGCAAGAAAAAGGTATAATCAGACTCTACCCTCCCCTCCTCCAAAATGATAACCTTCACCAACACCAACTCCTATCAGCAAATCTTGAACCTGATCAAAAATGAGCTGATCATCTGCAAGCTTGTGACTTGTCCACTCCTAAAACAATGCCAGAATAGTACTTTACCCCACTATAGGGCAGGAATGTGGACACAGATAGGCAAAATGTTTACTTCCAAAATTCAAATGCATGAGGATGACATAGATGAGAAAGATAAATTTTCTGCAAGGACTTTTCAGATGATAGAATGAACGCAAGAACACTAATGGCTGTATGTAACATGGCACATACCTGGAGATGAATAAATGTTCAAAATCAAGATTCTCATGAAACACATCCCCAGGATGAAGACAGACATGGTCCACAAGAGTCTTCTGAATGACCATGCTGAAACTATCTGTGTTATGAAGAGCAGCTACAGGCCAAGAAGGGAAAGATCACCCAGACTCTGTCCAAGAAAGAAGAAACTAAGGAATAAATTTCCTGTTTCAATTTGTATATAGTGGCCTCATCAACAATAGATGATTCCCCAAAACGCAAGACTTTATCTGGGGAAAAATTGTTAAAGAAAAGAGAATACCTGAAGAATTTAATAAGTGATCAAAATAATATCACTAAGTGAAGGTTAATGTAATATTTAGATTTAATTATACAAAATTGTTATTATTTGATCACTTTTAACCTAAAAAAATGACAAGACTGTTAAGAGTCAAGGTGAAGCCAAGGTACCATCAGTAAACAGGCAGTTTACTACAAGTTATTACATCATCATTCTAAGTCCAGGGAAATATAGCGGTTAATTTTAAAAGGAAAGCAGACTTGGAAATGTTAATACTACAATTCAGCATTATAAAACCAGGGCCTTGAAAGCAATAGAACAACTAGTAAAAATGGTGCTGATGTAAAGTGTAAATGGAAAGGTGTTTTAGCTAAGCAAGGGCTAGACTGTGGGCAATGGTTGGGGGTTGAGTGATAAAAATACACATGCATGTGTATATACATGTACATGCACAGATGTGTTTGTGTCTGTGTAGATATAGGGGTATGTGTGTTAATGTTTGTAGGTTTATTATGTGTGTGCACATGTGTATGTGGGTAGCTATGTATGCATGTGTATGTATGTGTAAGTGCAGGTGTGTGTGAGGTAAACATTTCTAGTCATGACATTTATACTATTACAAAGAAAACTTAGACCTCATCACCTCATTACTGTAGGTCTAGTTGTTATGCTAAGGTCTCCCAGGGACTAAAAGGCAGTTGCAGAATTGAGTTTGTCCCTTACAGATGGGAAACAGAATCTGAACCAAGTCCATCTTCCCCCTTTCACCTTCTCTTTGCCATTTCTTTACTTCCTCTTTCTGCCTCTCCTTTCCAGATGTATGGGAGTAGGGAAAACCTTTCATATGGGAGATGTCGGCTGCCCTAAGGGGAAAAGTTGCTCCTGCTCCAAGTAACTCATGAGTTTTGCATGCTCGCCCTTGGCCTGTGGCTTCTTCTGGAAACTGATGCACTGGTTCCTCACAGTACTTGAAACCTGATGAGAGTTGCCATTTTAACTGCTTTACCAGTTTTTTCTGTGTGTGTGCTTTGCCATACTACTTTCCTTTTTTCTCAGTTGTATATATTCCTTTTAGTAAGGAAGCTTAATATGTAAATTGTTGAATTAATCAAGTACAAAACTGAAAGGCTTGAATCTAAGGAATTCTTAAGAACAGCATCATATGTTTCTCCAAAGCACTTATTATCTAAGCTTATTACTTCACAAAGATCTTTTAAGCTTTGCAAATATCACTCACAGACCAAAAGATTAGATTCAGGAAAGTACAGAATGGCCAAAGTCCAAGAAAATACCCTTGATCTGGATAACTCTACAGTGTTTTGGAAGCAGTACAAAGAAAAATGCATAATACTAATATTGGACTACAATGCCCAGATTATAAATCTGATTACCGGCTTAATCGTCTCATTGTCAATTCAGACTATTAAGGGAATATTTTACAAAAAAGATTTTGGATTAATTTGAAGTATAGCAAATTCAAAAGAGACAAACTTCTATTTAACTCAACAAGTACTTAGCATCTATTATATGCCAACTGCTGTGAGAGAAAGAAAAGTAGTGTAAGAGAGTAAAGCTTCAGGGAGTTCAAACATTTTCTTGGAAGTGGAAATTCCAATTTTGGTAGCGGCCGTATGAAGCTTTGGTTCACAAAGTTTCACTAAAGCTAGACATTCCAACATACTTAACTCATGGCTTTAAAAAAAAAAAAACCTATGCCAGGAACATGAACACACCTATGAAATTAACAAGGGAAGTAGCCATCAAAGAAACCTTGTGGACCCCTGCTTGGGTTCTGCAAATATTGGAAAAACAACCACCTTAAGTTCAGGGAGGACAGAAATGAGTATTCTCTGAACAAGTCTGTCTCAACATGCAGGCGTTTCAACTCCCAACCTGCTCTCACAGCTCTCCTTCCTGTGGTCATCATGATCCTAGATCCTGGATCACTCAGCCAACACTGCCTCCTTGAAAATCAGTTGTTTTTTTGGCAACAAGGCTAGCAGTGCTTGATTTTACTTCTACAAGTTTCAGAACATGAGAAGCTATTCAGTAGATCCTTTTCCTTTGGATTCCACAGTTCCCATCACAGCACACAATTCTATATGAATGGGTGTGCATTGTTGGAAATGCCCTGTTGTCCAATCAATAAAACTATACTGTTTTCCCCGAATAAATACAGCAAAGAAACTAAAGATTTGACTCTCAGGGCACCTAGGTGGCTCAGTCGTTAAGCGTCTGCCTTCAGCTCAGGTCCTGATCCCAGAGTCCTGGGATCAAGCCCCACATCAGGCTCCTCCGCTGGGAAGCCTGCTTCTTCCTCTCCCACTCCCCCTGCTGTGCTCCCTCTCTCACTGGCTCTCTCTCTGTCAAATAAATAAAATCTTTAAAAAAAAATATTTGACTCTCATCCTTGAAGACCCTACATATAGAGGAGAAAACACATATATATATTCATATATATAAATATGAAAGAACTCAAGGATAGTTAGAGAAATAAGAAATGATAACATTATGTTAAATAAAATGTATTGTGGGAAAGGGGACAAAAGAATAATCAAAATGGTATGAAATGAATATGAGAAAGCTTTCTGAAAGTAAGGAAGTGCATTCCAGGTAAAAGAAATGGAATGGACAAGAAGACATGGAAACAGAATTCATTAAGTTACAGGCAATCTTAATTTTATATTTCTGACAAGCATATAGCAGTTCTAGAATAAAACAAATTCTAGAAGGGGATGTTTGTTTATTTATTTATAATCCTTTTTGATTTGATGGAGAAGGAAAATAGAATAGAATTTTGATTCTGACTTAGAACTTTTGGTTATGAATTCTAGATTTTAAATGAAATCAGGATTGGCAACATGTAAGTCTAAACTCATAAATGTCACTAAACTTATAGTATTGACACAACCTTAATTTGGGAAAACTTACAGCTTTGACACAACTTTAATTTGGAGTATACCTTTTGATTGAAAGCACTGGGTGTTATACGCAACTAATGAATCGTTGAACACTACCTCAAAAACTAACGACGCACTCAGTTGGCTAACTGAACATAATAAAAAAATTTAAAAAACATTTCAATAGCTTTAAAAAGAAAAAAATAAAAGTGATACTTTACTTCTCTCTCTTCTTTTTTTTAATAGCTTAAAAATCTAACAAATATTTACATTGAGTATTTTAGAAAAAATAAATGGTTATGCCAGGAGCACAAATTTCACTTTACTATATGAATTACTGTGATAATGCTTAGAACAAAGTGAGTTTGCATAACCATGGGGATTGGATAAATCTTTGTTCCTGGAAATGTCCAAAAATGAACTAGGCAAAAATTTAGCCAAATGAATTTTTTTTATTATGTTATGTTACTCACCATACAATCTAATGAATTTTAAAATTCCCCTTTGACTTTGATTTCAAGATTCGATGGCTCTAGCTGAGAGCTTTCCATACGAACAATCTCTTATTACGCAGTGTTCAGTATAGGTAAAAATTCTACTTTACACCTGCAGTGAGCTACATAACTGCCCATCCCAAGACCAGGGGCTCATGGCACTGCCTAGCAGTTCAAAAAATTTGACCCTGGAGGCATACATATCAGAGTCTCTGGAATATCTGCTAAACTTTTAGATTTCTAGGTCCCACTTTAGACCTACAGTGAATCCCAGAAATCTACATATTTCACAAGCTTTCCAAGTGACTGATATAATACTATAATTTGTAAACCACTGCTCTAATCCTTAACATTCCTACTGAAAAGGCAGACCAGTAAGGCCTATTTACAGTTATGACTGCTGTAATAAAGTCATCTGTTCCTTAAGGAGTGAGTTAAGCTCACAAGCATCCCAAATACTGTTTAAGCATCCAACCACCTTTGGAAAGTAAACTTGTAACATGTAAAACGTTCCTTGACCTTCTCTTTACAAGAGACAATTTTTTTTTCATGGGCATTACAGTTACTAAGAGTAATCTTTCTCAAAGTTCTTTGTCTCAACAAAGAACAATGAGTGAATAAGGTCTCAATTATCAGCAGTGGCTGGTGAAGACTTAAATGTATAAATATTTTAGTCTTTTTCATTTCTATTTGGTATTACAAAAGAACACAGCAATCAGATGACACTTACAACCTAAACCAGAGAATGCAACTTAAGAGATGCAAGGGAATTATCTTATTTCATTTTACTGTAAAAATATCAACTATTTGGTTGTATTAATAAACCACTACTTCTTTACCATCTGTCCTATGATTTATAATAACAGCAAAATTGAGGATTCTAGAGTCTCACCTACCACTTTTCCCACTACAATTCTTTCTAAGTATAATGCCAAAAATTTAATTACAACAGAGTGGAAATATGGAATTAATAGTAAAAACCCGGCTAAATTGGACTAATTGATAAAAAGATTAATCACTAAGGCTTTTATAAAATATTATTTTTAATAATATAATTATATTTTAAGTGTGAAATGCTAATAGTGAGCATATATAACCTCTTTTAGGTAAACAAAAGTACAATAATTGATATTATTTATTAAGTTTTTTGTAAATTCTTCATACAAACAGACCAGGTCCAAATCCTGTCTGAATTATCACAAATTCCAAATCAAAGGATTTTATTTATCTGCCTATTTATCTTTTAGACTTTTATAGTCAAATTATCATATAGATTAGTTACTTTTCATGCTTGCCTTAATTTATTTTCTAAGGACTTTTTAAAAAAACCTTTTAAACAGAAAATGCAATTTAATTTTTAAACTAATGTCTGTAATAACCCTTGGGTACAGATTAAGCATAATGAACATTTAAGTAAGTTACAAAATCTTCCCATGAGGGGCGCCTGGGTGGCACAGCGGTTAAGCGTCTCCCTTCGGCTCAGGGCATGATCCCAGCATTATGGGATCGAGCCCCACATCAGGCTCCTCCACTATGAGCCTGCTTCTTCCTCTCCCACTCCCTCTGCTTGTGTTCCCTCTCTCGCTGGCTGTCTCTATCTCTGTCAAATAAATAAATAAAATATTTAAAAAAAAAATCTTCCCATGAAAACATTTGGAAAGGTCACTTCAATTTATGAGAGTACATTTTGCTAAAGTTAGGAACATCTTAAAATTTACAGATTCTAAGTTTTAATTGGCTACTGAAAACCAGTCCTCACTTCTAGAAAAATAATAGTTTTTGGTTTGAGGGGCTAAACAAGATCAGAAGAGAAAATAACTATTCATAGAAAATACTGTATTAGAACTCCATTTCAGAGAGAACAGAGAAGTAAAAGAGTGTATGTTTTGTGAGTAGTGTGTTAAAATGGGTCTTAATGGGGTGTCTGTGTGGCCCAGTCGATTAAGCTTCTAGGCTCCCGGTTTGGCTCAGGTCGTGATCTCAGGGTGGTAAGATCAAGCCCCATGTAGGGCTCCGTGCTCAGCAGGGAGTCTGCTTGGGATTCTCTCCCTCCCACCTGAGCTCGCTTTCTCTCTCAAATAAATGAATAAATCTTTAAAAAAGTGTCTTAAGTAAATGACTAGCCTTTCTTCACTTACAGAACTTGATTTACCTACTTAGATACCACAGAGCTGATATTGGAGCAGTTAGTAAGGTGGTGGAGCATGACATCATAGACAAAATACATACCTCAGAGGCATAAAGCCCTTGTTTATAACCCTTTCAGTTACTTGATCACTTTGGACAAGTTACATAATCTCTCTAAGCCTCAGTTTCTCCCTTCATAAATGGGAATGAATCACATCTACTTTCTAGGGTTTTTATAGAGACCAAATGAAATAATAGTTATAATGTGATTAGCACTGTAACTACTATATATGAAGCCTCCAATATCTATTGACCATTAGAGATATATATACATGTTGCTGTGCCTGAAAACTTCAGAAAAAAGTATAAAGGTATACAAGATAAAATGATACTAACATATTTTTTTAGGATTTTATTTATTTATTTGAGAGAGAGAGAGAATACATGAGCAGGAGTAGCGGCAGAAGGAGAGGGAAAAGCAGACTCCCCGCTGAGCAGGGAGCTCGACACGGAGCTCCATCCCAGTAACCTGGGATCATGACCTGAGCTGAAGGCAGATGCTTAACCGACTGACCCACCCAGGCACCCCAAATTGGTACTAACTTCTGAGATATAAAAAATGGATTCTAAACAAATCCATGTAATAGAATATTATGAACATTATGTAGTCCCTAAAAATCATATTTTCAAAGAATAATAAATAACATGGGAAAATGGTAATGATATAATGTTAAGTAAAAAAGCAGGACATAAAACAATAGATTCTATGAAAAAACCGTATGCATAAAAAAGAACATTAGAATTTCTCAAAGCGTACAATGGTACTCTCTGGGTGCCTTGCAGATGGTATTACACAGGCCCTGATTTTAGCATCCATGGTCACTCTCCTTCTGACATACTCCTATTCATTCATGTCTTTTTAGAAGTATCAAGTTTTTGAGCTACCAATTGACTATAATATTCCATGTGTATTTTAATACAATAGGATGATCACTTACTGTGATCTGAATACACTTTAGACAACCAAAGATGCATATATTTATTGAGCACTTACTCTGTGCCATGCACTGGGGACACAAAGATAAGATACAAATTTTTCCTTAAGGAATCTATAATCTAGTAAAGGACAGAGAAAAAGTATGATGAATATTCTTAAAGAGTATACAAGATACTATAAGAGGCATAGATGACAGCAGTCAATTCTTCTTAGATTTGGGGTACATCAGCTGGATTGTGACACATGAGTAAGAATGGCTTTGATTTCACACCTGTTAAGTGTGATGCATGTGAGATATCCTTATGGAACTGTCCAGTAATCAGTGGGATACATGAGAGTGGACAGCAAGAAAGAGTTCTGGGATAGAGATGAGAATTTGAGCGCCACCAATACACAGGTGATAGTTAAAGCCATGATAGTTAAAGCATGAAGTTGGCAAAAGTAGTCATGAAGAAAGAAGGAGGAATATGATGCACAAACAGAAAAAAGATGATGCCTCAAAAACAACATTAGTTAAGGGATGTACAAAGCAAGAGGGGCCCACAAATAAAGGCTGAGCAAAAATGGCTGGAGATAGATAAGGAAAAAAAAAAAAAAACAGCTGACGAGAAAACCCTGTATGGAGTTTGTAAAAGAAGGAAAGGAGTCAATTAGATGCCCAGTAAGGTGAGACATAAAACTAATTGAATGGATATAGAGGTGAGGTTCTTTGGGGTGACATTTGCCTGAGCAGTTTCAGCACATCTATCTGTGTGAGTACTTGTGCATGTATACTTGTGAGGGTGGGAAGGTAGAGGCTGAGGGCACTAAATTTAAAAATGAATGAGGATAAAGGGCATAAC
The DNA here is from genome assembly GCF_002007445.2 of Ailuropoda melanoleuca. Taxonomy (NCBI): domain Eukaryota; kingdom Metazoa; phylum Chordata; class Mammalia; order Carnivora; family Ursidae; genus Ailuropoda; species Ailuropoda melanoleuca. The sequence continues at coordinate 83,493,966 of NC_048225.1, forward strand.
AGACAATTCACCAAAAGAAAATACAAATGGAAAATGTGCTATATAAAAAATTGACCCTACAACATACAAATGCAAGTTAGAGTCAGATATCAATCAGGTTTGCTTACCAAATGAACGCAATATTCTAAAAAATAATCCTCCATGCTGGCAAGGATGCCACAAGATGGCACATACTACTGGCAGGAACATGACATAATTCCCCATTTTTCCTGTTATGTACCTGGAGTAACTGATCTCCCCTTGTTTTGCAGCCCCATTGTATACTATCTGTAACATTTCATTGTTCGTGTACACTTCATGTGTAACTCTCCTTCTGGCTGGCTTGTAAGGTTTTTGAGAATAGCCACCCTGTGTGGCTAGTGCCTATTCTCATTAGTATCTAGTTTCCATCACGTGCCTGACTCATGCTAAGTACTTAAGAGATGTTTGGTAAACAAATTTATAAGGACCAGAGTTCCTGTTTTGATATGTTATTTTAGCTAAAATTGTCAAAATCCACCCAAAGATTGAATGACATGATTTAAAGAAATAAGCATAAGTGATTTCCTTTATAAAATTCTGGTAGTGTCTGTGTAATCAGATATAAAAGTGGGGACATATACCATGCATCTCGTGCGTATTTACAAATATTTATGCTGTTCTGACCCTCCTTTTATTTTGTTATTTTAACTCTCTCAAAGTAAGTATTTGCTCTTAGTTAAGTCTCCATTTGTCCCCTCATCATTCTTTAAGTATAAACTGTAAAAGCTATCCAGAGCTGCCTCGTCAATCTAAACCAGTCATACCCTCTACTGTTTGGCTGGGCAAATGATTAAAGCTACGTCTAACAAGTTTATTGAAATCGATGAAAATGGAAAAGGTATAAATTCACTTGGTATTTGAAATGGGAAAGTGAAACATGAGTCGGCTTTAAAGTGTATTTTTAATGTGCTTCATATTTCCTAAACTGTAATTTTAATGAATCATCAGAAATTATTGTGTCTGTATGCACTATTCAGGGAATCTCAGGAAAAGTACAGTCATCACTGGGCCCTCAGGAAAACAGGTATAAGATTTTATGACACCTCTTCTGTGAGAGCTAAAGTACCCCCACTGTCAGCATTTTCTGGTGTAACTCTTTTAGGACGGATCAACATCACCTGGAGAATGAACGGAGCCAGGTCTTCCAAAGACCTGGGCAATTTTCTTTAAATATGTTAACATTGCACTATTATTCCCTTGCTTGCTTGTGAAAATACCAAAATGAAGACAATTTCTTTGATTATACATGACTCTCTTTTATGTGCTAAATCCGTGATACTCAACCAGGGACAATTTTGCACCCCCCACATTGGGGCATTGGCAATGTCTGAAGACATTTGTGGTTGTCACAGCTTAGGGTGGAAAAGAGGGTTGCCACTAGCATCTAGTTGAGAGGGAGCAGGGATGCTGCTAAATATTCCATAATGCACAGGACAGACCCCCCAAATAAAGAATTTTCCAATCCCAAATGCCAACAGTGCTACAGTTGAAACACCCTGTCCTAAACAATAGAATGTATACAACTTTCAGAGAACCCTGTCCATCTTTTGAGGCCCAACTAAGCTACCACCCCTTTCATGAGGTTCTTGGATCAATCCACAATGACATCTTCACAGGTTGGACCTTCCATAATTCAGGTTTCATTTGATGGAGATCTATTTCAAAGAATTTTTGGGGAAACATGCTCATATTCACTGTTGATACTTTCTTCTTCTTCTTCTCTTCTTTTTTTGTTTGTAATTTGCCTGTGTTCTTTGACGAAACTATTAGATAGCTTTCTAAGTCAAAAGACTCATGACTTATGTTACTTTCTCTTTCTAAACTCTTTTTTAAAACTTTTCCAGGATCTTCATCTTAATACTGCTTTCATAGATAATAATTTCTGAAGTGGGAAAAAGAAACTAATTATCCTACTGTTTTTCCAGCTAAAATGTTTGGGTAATATTTCTAGTAACTGGAATTGCCAAAGTCCATTGTCTGGCCATTCTACTAAGAATAAAAACAAAGAAAGAGGCTATGTTTTTTGGCCTCTGATCAATCATGTAATTCTCCTTCTATTTAAAGTTTGAAGATTTGGCTTGTTATTTCTAATGCCAGGAATTCACAACCCCCACGAGCCAAGAGTGGTAGGAATGGGAGATGTGGGGGGAAAAGAAACAACTCTGAATTAAAGTCAACAGTTGAATAGAATTCATTAGCAATACTCTTAAGAAACAAGTGATTTCCTTGGAAAAGAAAGGCCTTTCAATAAATCACTGCCATATTGTTTTTTGTTTTTTTTGTTTTTGTTTTTGTTTTTTTTTTTACTGATTATGGAGTGTCCTTTCATATGTCTGACACATACAAACATTGAAACAGTAAGCACATAGGAAAGAGTTTGCCAAGGATAAAAATAGTTATACATAGTGACATGAAGACTTGTGATAATTTTTTTCATTTGATCTATTCATAAAAAAAAAAAAAGCTATCTAGGTTGCCAGGTTACTTGGTTGTACATTTTAAGAAAGGAATGGTCATGATGGAAAGATCTGAATTTTGAATTTTGCCTGAGAATGAGGGGGATGATGATGTGGTAAAGAAATCACTAGCAGAAGCAAACTAGAAGATTTTAGTTTTTATACTGAACTGAAATTCTGTTACTTCCATACAGCTTTCCTTCTGAAGCAAGACGAACCCAATCCAATCTGCCTTCCACAGAAAATTCCTTCAAATACTTGAAGACAGGTTCTTTATTCTTCCCAAGTCTTCTCTTTGACCACATTTTGACACATCAAACATCTATCCTAACCAAGAAAAGGGAAAATTCAGATAGCCAACACTGTATGAAGCTGACACCAGAGTATAAGCCAAGAGTGAGCTGTCTGTCTTTCAAGAACTAAACTTAATTTGACTTGTCTTGAACTCCAATCCCTATATGTTGGAGTGGGCCTCCTTCAGCTGTCTTCAGGGATTTTTAAATAGGGAGGGGAGTTAAAGACTCTTTCTCCTGGTTACCTCTGGCTCAGAGCTTATGTGTTTGGTAAATATTCTGTTTTACTTGATTATCATCTATGGATGTTCTCTTTCTCTTCTGTCTTCAGCATTAACTCAAACATGAAACACAGACCTTTGCCTACATTTTCCTGAAACCAATCACAAAAGGCATTTGTGGTTGTATCAAACTTTACTGTAGCTTGGGGGGCAACAGAGGATGCTTACAGTGTAGAAATGCAAATGACTTAAAATTATATAGTAGGCATCTTTGTAAAATTATATAGTACACATCTTTGTTTTTAAAAGTCCCTTAGCCATCCTGTTTGGTCCTCTGCCTTTTTAAACACGCTTACATAGATTTCATCCATTCTTTTCAATCTAGTATCGACACATTACAGTCTTAGCCTGAACTCCAGCTTGTCTCATAACCTCCTGTGGAAAATGGTCTGGTTTTAGAACATTGCATTAAATGGTACCACTATTATACTCGTCAACCTGGCTTAAAACCACTTTAATGCATTCAGGTGTTCCCTTCTTTGCTATCAAGTACTATCCACTCATACATGAGATTATAACTTACATGTAAACCCACCCCTCATTTGCAAAGGCCAGATCCTTTTCACCATGTATATGGCTTTGCTTTCAGTGTTTGTTTGATGGAAGCTCCCACCTAACTACCAGATTCAACTTCTTTTTTTTTTTTTTAAAGATTTTATTTATTTATTCGACAGAGATAGAGACAGCCAGCGAGAGAGGGAACACAAGCAGGGGGAGTGGGAGAGGAAGAAGCAGGCTCATAGCGGAGGAGCCTGATGTGGGGCTCGATCCCACAACGCCGGGATCACGCCCTGAGCTAAAGGCAGATGCTTAACCGCTGTGCCACCCAGGCGCCCCCCAGATTCAACTTCTAAAGACAGGGCATTCATAATTCCACCTCATTCATAATTCCACAGGTCCAAACCTGTGACCAGACCTTGCTGTGTTAAGTCCCACCTTTTTCAGGACAGTATCACATCACATTGCTTCTCTAACAAGCCAAGTACATTCAATACCAAACCACTATTTTCTTATTAGTTCTCCTCCAAGGAAACACATATTTCTGCTTCCACACCTTTGGTTATAATTTCCCCTACTGTGTTTGTTTGCTAGGACTACCACAGCAAAGTTACACAAAACGAGTGGCTTAAACAACAGAAATGTATTTTCTTGCATTTCTAGAGGCTAACATCTCCTGTTCTTAAAAGGACATCAGTCATGTTGAATTAGGGCCCACCTAAAGACCTCAATTTAACTTTATCACTTTAAAGTCCCTGTCTCCAAGTATAGTCACATTCTGAGGTACTGAGGGGTTAGGACTTTAACATATGAATTGGAGGGGTGGGGAACATAATTCAGTTCATAACACCCACCTAAGTTTTCTCCTTCCTCTTCCTCTCCAAATCCCAACCAATATTTAAGGCCACATTCAAATTCTATTTCCAGTCCTACTACCTAATCATTATAGTTAACTCTCTCTTCTTCCTTTAAGCTCTGACCTTACATACTTTGGGCACTTCTATAGTTTCTTTTCTTTCTCTCTTTCTCTTTCTTTTTAAAGAGAGAGCACACGTGCGTGCACACAAGTTGGGTGGGACAGAGTAGAAGGAGAGAACCTTAAGCAGGCTCCACGCTGAGCTCCATCTGAGGAACCTGAGATCATGACTTGAGCTGAAATCAAGAGACACTAACTGACTGAGCCACCCAGGCGCCCTGGCACCTGTATAGTTTTACCTTCCTGGGTATAGATCTCCAGAAAGTTCAAGCTCTTTTAAGCTCTATAAGTTGTTGGTAAGTGCTTACTGAATATGGATTTAAATCTCAACCAGATTGACGTTCTTCAATCCAAATTGCTTTATTTTCAGAAGAACTTTTCAGAGTCTGACTTACTATGATATTGCTTTCATAGATAATGGATAAGTTCCTAAGTAGTAAGGAGTCACTACTCTGTTACCAACCAAAATGTAAGGTGCAAATATTTGAGAAGAAAGATTTCCCCTTTGTATAAGCACATATGACATCTCTCCCCTAATTCTCAATAAATATTAAACTTTCTGTCTTTAACATTTTCCCCTCCTCTTAAATAGCTCCTTTAAACATTCCCCCCCGCCCAGGGATCCCTGTGACCAAATACCATAAAATACAGACTTAGGTATCTCACTCAAATTCTCTCTTGTGCATTGAACTCTGATACTTTAAGGTCTTTTAAATTGAAACTTTTAGCATTTACTTCATGAATATAATGGAATCTAACATGTATTTATGTGTAGAGTATATTCAAATTGGTCTACCTGTATTATCTCATTTAATCCTGAACAACTCTGTGAATGTATACTATGATTCCTTCTCTTTTGTATTTGAGGAAACTAAGGCATAGAAATGTTAAGTAACTTGCCCAAAATATCATGGTGGGTAATACAAAGTAGTCTGACACTAGTGCCCAACACTTAACTGCTCTGTATGGGTCCATCTACAAATAGGAAAGAGATTGTTCTCTGTCTCTGTCTCTCTCTAGTATTCTTTTTTAAACTTTAAGTTTTAAATTCATAATTACAAATTATTTTTCTAATGTAAATCACATATCCTTTTTTTTTTTTTAAGATTTTATTTATTTATTTGTCAGGGGGAGTGGCAGGCCGAGGGAGAAGCAGGCTCCCAGCTGAGCAAGGAGCCTGATGCGGGACTCAATCCCCAGGACCCCATCATGACCTGAGCTGAAGGCAGACGCTTAATCCACTGAGTCACTCAGGCGTCCCCACATATCCTTTTGATAAAGACTTTCAATCATAGAAAAATATTCTTAAGTATATTTGTTCTAATGTTTTTACCTTGTGTTTCAATCAGTTGAGCAGTATGTGTGGGAAAAAAATTTTTGACTCTATTTACAAGTTCTTGAGCTGTTTGGTTTCCTTTGTAATCAGTTTTCTGATCTAAGGTCAAACCAGACAGCGGCCTGTATGTGATTATGCTGCCCTCACCTGACAGGCATTGGAAACTGCAAGTAGAATGGACTAACAAACTCCGAAGCCCTCAAGACAGAGGAGCTGAGAGTACCTACCCAAGAGTTCACTGAACACTTTCAAAGCCACTTTACTTGTGACCTTGAAAAGCCAGTGACATGTCCTTAACTTACTTCATAGAAGAAACAAACCAAGTGAGAGACTATTTAGTTAGTGCAAGTATTTATAACCCTATGTATTTTTAGGTATTACATGCGTTTACAATTTGATAATAGGAAATGTCAAAAAGTTCTCCCTGTGAACTCAACGTACTAATAAAGTTGGTGTGTTACATTGAAAATTGTGTTTTTAAAAACCGGAAAATTCTCGAAATTTCTCCAGGGGTGTATGTAATTTACCTATTTAATTATACAACTTGACAAGCCCTGGCATTTTTAAATCTCTTTAATATTAATCTTGGAAAATGGAATTTAGGACATTAAACTTAAATCCTCTATTCATAATTATAAATATGGAAACAGCCTATGTTGATTAACTATAACAGTATAGACCATGCCCCACAACAAAACCCATGGGGGTCTCCAAAAGGGTTCTCTTTCTCTCCTTGATAAACAATCCGTTGCCTTGCAAATGCAGTGGCTAAAATTCCTCATTGGTCATAATTTTACATGATAGTCTCATTGAATAGAGTTAAAAACTAGAAACAGAGCAACAAAATTCCACCCGTGTTGATACAGACAACTCCCTAGGAAATGTAAATCTGAGGCCAGCAAAAGACCTCAAAACTATTTCTCAAACTGGTCTGCCCCAGAGCCTAGGATCCCTGCCATCAATACATTTTTTCCTACTTACAATATGATGTCTCTGGTAGTTTCGCTGATAGTACAATTTTGAAATATCAAAATACAACATTATCTAGAGAGATAAGACACTATAAATCACAAATTCTTCAGCACGGATTAATTTATCAGAATACTTACTGTCAAAAGGAAAGCAGTAAATAATACCTTAAGGGGAAGAGGGGAAAACGCAGGTAGTGTTTAATGGATGGGAGGATAGAAGAATGCTCCAAAGCATATGGGACTGCTGAGGAAGTGCCACCAATGTGGGCTGTAGAAGCGGGAGCAAAGGAAGATCACGTAGGCAAAAGAAGCCAAACATTGAAAGGGAAAGGGAAAGGGAGAAAAGGCTGAACACAAAACCTGGAATACTTGAGAATTATATGTAGAACTGGCCTTGTTGACCAAAACTAAAATATAGAGATTGTCAAATAAGAAAGGGAAAAATCTTTTTTATCAGAGTTGACAGATTAAACAAAGCAAACAAAGGATAGAATGATCACATTTGTTTTACAGGACTTTAAAATTGATGACTTTACCACAAATAAATTCTCACTTTCTCCAGCTAAAACATTCTGCATTTGGTAGAATATCGTTTGTCTACCAAACGATATTGAAAAGCTGAAGTGTCGACTAAATATTGAGCAGACTGCTCCATTCCTTCTCAGCCAGGATAAGGAAAGGACAAAATACATTTCTAAAGATTCTATTTATGTCTTGAAATGTTTAGAATAAACTAAATAAATGTAAAAAAAAAAAGGAAAGGAAGAAACATATGAACAATATAATCAACAATATAATACTATGCCAAGTAAAGAAAAGGAATTGTCATGACTCTTAAAATCTAATCTTAATCCTTCCAAACTGTAAAAATGAGTACTAGATGCCAAATAAGTGATAATGTAAATAAGTTTTATTTGTCTGCATAACTGAGAAAGCAATTGTTAGTTGGTCCTTTTCTTGCACCTCCTTGTCCGGGTTACACATTTTCTTGCATCATAATAGTTCTTTCCACAGGAAATATTAATACAGTACCTGTACTTATCTAGGAAAGCCTGGCTCTAGGATCTGAAACAGCAAAGAAAACAGTCCCATCTGGCTCCGCTGCTCTTTCCAATAAAGGGCAGCACAGTGCCCTAAGCTCGGTTCTCTTTTAGTCTCTGCCCTTCTCCCTATTTAAAAGACAACATACTTTAGGTAAAGGTTAAATTTTCTATTTCTAATCCCTAAGGATGATATTCAAAAGATTTTCTTTAAAAAACAGAAGGTGGCACATTGGCCAATCAGGGCAGATTCTGGTATCTGGCTACCTTATTGTTTTCTTTTTCTTTTTTTTTTTTTTAAAGATTTTATTTATTTATTTGACAGAGATAGAGACAGCCAGCGAGAGAGGGAACACAAGCAGGGGGAGTGGGAGAGGAAGAAGCAGGCTCACAGCAGAGGAGCCTGATGTGGGGCTCGATCCCATAACGCCGGGATCACGCCCTGAGCCGAAGGCAGACGCTTAACCGCTGTGCCACCCAGGCGCCCCTACCTTACTGTTTTCTATACCTGCTGTTCAATCTCAGTTCTACATTTCATTCTAAAGTTTTCAATTTTTAATGCAATTTAAACACCATCACTAAAAATAATATCTGTGTTTTGAAAATAAAACCAAAATATGTGTTGTTTACAATTATAGCTGAAAAATTGCTTGTAACTTAGTTAAGTTGAACATAGTCATACAGCTACATAAAACATGAAGAAAGAGGAAGAAAGAAAGAGCAAGAATCTGCAACCCTGACACTATCAACATGGTGAGTAAATGCATACATTTTTTCCTAAGGAGCTGATCACATTTTAATAGCACATTTACCATACTGAAAGACTTTTTATTGTAAAAAGCAAGATATTATAGTCTATTCATCTAAGATGACTATCCAATAGGATGAATACTAAATACTAGATTATAAATATTACTAGTAAAAGTAGAGAAATATGTCTCTAGGAATTAAAAACCCATCTGGAGTCAAGTTTCTGTCTAAGTCCTGGGTCCAACTCTTATTGACTCTGGGATCTTGAGCAAGATACTCAACCTCTCTTAGGTCTGTTTTTTCATCTATTGAATGGTAACAACTCTCCCTCTACGTGGATTATTGAGAAGTTCCAAATGAAACCACGTCGGAGGAAGGGTTTTGTAAATTATTAAAAGTGATTCAAGGTTATGTAATTAAGCATTAGAATATTGATATTAATAATACTAATAAGCTAAATCCTAAGATTTTCCTCCAAGAAAAGTTGCTTTCTTCATGAACAAAGCCTTAAGATATTAGAAATATGACAAGAATGTAAAAGCTTGACAAATGCTTTAGGGACTAACCCTGGATTTAAAAAAACACAACAGGCTTGACGGTCCCTCCTCACCATGACTACACCTTTGTATCTCATACTTGAAAATGAATGTTATTTATAGTTAAAGCCGCCCAGTTAATTCTCACAAGAGGATTACAAGACTGACAATCCAGCAAAAGCCCCAGCAGGTGGAGTTAATGTGAGCTGATAAAACAGGTTCTGTCAAAACATTTGTAGAAGTGAATTCCAGAATCTCTGACCCTCCCACACCCTATTCTTAATCCAAAAAATTATATCCTCCAGCTAAGAACAAAAAAATAGGAGTCTGGTATTAAAAAGATGCATTCCACCTAAAATACACTATAGATTATGCAGAGAATATGTGTGCTTTATACACCTAGATTTGGGAGATTATACTAAGAATTCAAAAGGCTGCCTGGTATTTTCAAGGGTATCTCAAAGTAAATTACATTTCTTTGCCAATTGTAACAATATTATTCTACATCCAACCTTGGACTCTTAACATCCAGGTCCAAATTTCTACATACATTTAGGACAAATCTACCTGGACTACCTATCCAAAGGACTTTATACACAGTCTGTCCCCAAACCTCCTTTCATGAGTGTTTGGGCTCAGTGAATATTATCACTATATTCCAGCCACCTGTTCAAAACTTTATATCATCTTTGGCCCCTTCCTCATCCCCACTCCCACCACAGCCATTAATTAATGAATACCTTTGGCTTCTGTCTCTGAAATGTCTTCTATATTCAGTCATTCCTCCCTTCTATTCCTACTGTCAATGCTCTTGTCCAGGGATTTATCAAATTTCAACTAAATCACCTGTACAATGTCTAAACCGATCCCGCTGACTGCCTCGCCTTTCCAAATGTACTTTCCACATTCCTAATAGAGGAGTCTTCTAAACAAGGCAATAAGATTAAAAATCCTTAGCAAAACATTTAACAATCTAGTTCATATCTGTCTTTCAGACTTATTTCTAAGTTGATGTCTCCATAAACTGTTCTCTGGTCACATCACACACCTAAAAGTTACTATTTCTTGAGTACTGTATTCCATTGCCCGGGGGTTTTAGTCATGCTATTCCTTGCATCTAGAAAGTTCTTTCCTCTCTTCTCCAAATAGTTACATATGTATTTTTCAAAACTATTTTCTCCACCTCCTCTCATTTGAGCTATACCCCAACACTAAGAATTTATCACTATTTCCTATACTCTTATAAAGTCCTGTTGCATTTCTTAAAAAAAAAAGCACTTCTTTCATATATGCATGTTGTTTTCTCACCAAATTGTAAATCCAAATACCATAAGTATGTCATTTTTAGCTTAGTGTTTCCTATGATCTCCAGCAGTGTGTGTGTGTGTGTGTGTGTGTGTGTGTGTGTGTGTGTGTGTGAAGTTTATCCATCAGTAGTTCATTGCATGTTTTTAAAAACTAATGACGATCATTGTAATACTGTGCACGATGTCCTGGCGGCTATAGTTGTGATAAGCACAGCATAACATACACAGTTGTCTAATCATACACCTGACACTAATATAACATTGTGTGTCAATTATATTTCAATTAAAAAAATAACAACAATGACTATCATTAAATGGGAGCTTATTATGTGCCAGGCTCTACTCCAACATTTTTCACTATATGAATTAGGGCATTTAATCTCAAAATAAATCTACGAAGTAGGTAACATTAGTCCCATTTTATAAGTGAAGTAACAAATGCCCCAAAAAGTTAAACAGCTTACCCAATGTCTACACTACTCTGGGGTCAGGACTGGAACCAAGATCTCTCAGAATTCACAGCTTGCCCTCAACCAATTTGCTATACAGCCTTTAATGGATAGGTAACCAAAAGACTATGGTAGATAAAAAGACTATTATATGAATACTGACTGAAAACATTGAGAACAGTGGTGCCTAAGAGGTAATATGATTAGAATACATAAATTCAAACTCTCTCTTTAAAGAATAACATTTCCTATCTCATAAAGCTATTTTTTTTCCATAAGGCTATTTTGAAGACTAATTGAAATGAAGTATGTAAAATGCCTAGGACAGTACCTAGAACACAGTAAGTTCTAAACAAGTTCTTTTTCTTTTTTTTCAGTTGTGAATACTATAGAAAGTATATTCAAGTTTATTCCCCACATCATAAAATCCTAGGGCAAGAAGACATGCTTTTACATTCGTGTGGCTGAATGTCAGATAAAAAGAAATGTTGTTTTAAATATATCTGTTATATGGGGCCCCTAGGTGGTATAGTCAGTTAAACATCAGACTCTTGGTTTCAACTCAGGTCATGATCTCAAGGTCGTGAGATCAAGGCCCACATAGGGTTCCTCATTGAACTTGGACTCTGCTAAAGTTTTTCTCTTCCTCTCCTTCTGCCCCTCCTTGTTCTCAGTCTCTCTTTCTCTTTCTCTCTCTCTCTAAAATAAATAAATAAATCTTTAATATCTTCTATAGATAGAAAATTAAAATACATTAACGATACTTTGGCAAAAGCTCTGAATGATGGTCCTTTAGATGACATCAAAAAGAGATTTACTTAGCTTTTGCAGCTGATGGCATCTCACAATGCATTCCTCTCACCCTTTTGCTGCGAATAGAGCACCAGAGTCTGTGGAACCTGGACCATGAAGATTATCCAGCAACAATAATCATACCATCTACTACTATTCACTGAACAATTATGCAGTTCATATGTATCAACACTTTTCACAAAACATTTATGAAATCCATGCTGCTATTATTAGGACTGTTGTTCCTGCTGTTGTTATACAAGTGAGGAAATTGGTGTGTGAAGAGTTTAAGTACCTTACCCCAAGTTACACTGCTGTAAGTGACATAGCCAGATTTTAAGTGTATGTCTGTCTGACTCTGGAGCCCAACCTCTTAATCATTCAGTCTGTTTTTAGTCAATCTGTAATCTACGGTTGTTTTGGATTTTTTCTTTTATAAAGGGAAAATTTAGTGTGATTCATTACATTATAAATACTAGCTGCTTTTGAAAATTCATTGAAGCCAAACACTCATTGTCTAAGCAATCCAACTTCTTTTAATTTAACACAAAGCACAGACATAAACAAATTATAATTTATGTAGTCTGAATTCCAATACCATAAAACCAGAGGGCACAATGTACATTTATCTATCCACACAGTCTTTTCCTAGAATGGTCTGAAACCAGCAATGACATCACTGGGGGGTAGACTAACTACATACCATATGACTATATGGTGATGTGTTTTGAGTATGCTTTTATCTTGCTTTTTCAAAAGGTCATATGGGTAACACATCAAATAAGGTATTTTTAAAAATTCAGCTTTTTCCAAGTCAGCAACACTGTCCAGTCTTTACACCTCTATATTTTCATTGCTGTTTTTATGGTGATTCTCTCTTTTCTAATTTAATACCTACCATTGCCTTCTAGTTATGGTCTGGGCTCTCACTTAAAAAAATGCCCCTGTAAAAAAAGGCTTGCTCGAAAATTCTCCTATAGGAGAATATAAGTTTTAAATATTTATGTTGGACCTGCTCACTGAAATAAAAATGTGAACAATGAAGATGAGCACCCAGTCTTTGCCAAAACTATCTGAACTCTCCTTTTTCCACCACATAAAGAAGCAAAAAGATGAACACAGAATTCAGAGGGTTTAATTTAACATGACAGTGGTTTGGGGGCCCCAGCATCTGATGGTAGTAATTACAGACTCCTGTTGCCAAATTCAGTATTTTGAAGTTGAGACAAAGCTTTCATTTAAACCTAACTTTCAACTATTCATAAAGTTTGAAGTTATTTTCATTGTTTCGTCAGACATTTCAAAGGCTGTTTTTCAGTGATTATCCTGAAACTCCAGAGATACCCACTAAAAGATACTTCTCTCCTTAAATATTTTGAAGTGTTGTTTTTGTGCCACTATGATTTCATAATTTCCAGCTTTGTGTTTCTGATTTTTGGCCAGACCCAGTAGCCTAAAGCTATTTCAAAGTGAGTTAAGATTCTGAGCAAATCAGTCTACCTGCTCCTTTCACATCTTCTGCCCTAAAATGTTTTACTTGGATAAGATATTTAAATTAAAATTTAAATTGGAAAATTCCAAAATGGCAACACAGTTCAGAAGGGTGTATATGGAAAAGAAAAGGAGTAATCCTCTCATTGAAAATAAGACATGTTGCACTCTGGTTATATATATATATTATATATTATATATATATAGGAGCTCCTCACCAATGTTTTTTTAATATGGTGGAGAAAAACAAATTTCTCTGAACCAAATGTCTATCTAAATCTGCACAGGGCGACTTTGTGACTCAGTTGGTTAAGCATCCAACTCTTGGTTTCAGCTCAGGTCATGATCTCAGGGTAATGAGATTGAGACCTGTGTTAGCTCTGTGCTCAGTGTGGAGTCTGCTTGAGATTATCTCTCTCTCCCTTTCCTTTTGCCCCTCCTCCTGCTTGCACTTTCTCTCTCTAAATTAAATAATCTTTTTTAAAAATCTGCACATATCAATTTATTTTGATGTTGCTGTTTGAATTGAGCCTTTAATTTAAACCATCATTTTGGCCACTCAAAAAAATAGCATATGTAGCACCTGTAAAGTTATCCTCGTACAGTTCTCCAATACTATTTAATCTGTCCTGAACTGAAATCCAGTGCAATCAATTCATAAAAGTTGCTCAAGTTACATTTAATAATCAGAAGAGTTAACACTTTTCTAAACATATTGGTGATAGGCTAAATAAGGGTCACCAAAGATATCCAGGTCCTCCTAATCCCTGGAATCTGGAAATATTACCATATATGGCAAAAGGAATTTCACAGATATAATTAAGAATTTTGAGATGGGAAGATTTCCCTGGATAATCCAGGCAGGCAGGCCCTAAATGCAATGACAAGTATCCTTTTAAGAGGAAGGCAAGGGGAGACTTGACTACAGAAGGGAAGAAGGCCATGTAATTACTGAAGAAGAGATTGGAGTGATGTGGCCAGAAACTAAGGCATGTCAGCAGCCTCTAGAAACCGGAAGAAGCAAGAAATGCAATTCTCCCTGGAAGCTTCTAGAAAGAACCAGTCCCACTGGTTTTAGCCCCATAAGACTCCTTTCATATTTCTGGTCTCCACATTTGTAAGAGAATAAATTGTTGTTGTTTTAAGCCAGAAAGTTTGTGGTGATTTGTTATAGCAGCAATAGGAAACTGAGACAGCATTGTACATACATGGCTGCATTTTATAAACACAAGTGAGGTCAGAGGCAAACCACGGCCACCAGAATTGGAGAAACAGACCAGTGAACAGAAAGAATCACAATTTACCAGAGAGAAACCCACCAACAGAAACCTCCAGGAACCAGTGCCACGATAGAAAAATCTGAACCTCAATCAACAAATTGCTAACGGCTCAATTTAGACAAATCTGAGCGTTAGAAATTCCAGGGTGGCCCCCTACTTTGGGGGGTTTTACTTCCTGGAGCTCTCTATCAGATTTTTGCAGTGAATATCAGAGAAAACTCCCCTTGGGTTTCTGTTAGGGAGAGAAGGAAAGTAACCATTTTGAAATATGCCAGAGCATTCTGTTCTTCTTAACAAGGCTTGTGCTCAAGTGAAACTATTTTGCCAGCACCTAACCCATTATGGTTTTATCAGAGACTAACTAACCCCCTCTGGTCTTCCATATGGGGAAAGGGAAATATTCAAATCCACTCCCCACCCCGATCTACCCACCTAAAATGTGGGAATGGATGGCTGAGAAGCACTTGTGAAGTTCACAGCTCAGAGACATAGGCTCAAACTTAGCTGTAATCATAAGGCTATAGTACACTTCCCCTTCCCCCACACCTTATCTGCACATCACTATAGACCTGTTTCTGAGAATTCCTTTCACCCAGTACATCATATCTAACTTTCAAAAAAAAATTACAAGGCATTCTTAAAGGCAAAAAACATAGTTTGAAGAGACAACACAAACATCAGAACTAGCCTTAGATATGGCAGGGATATTGGAATTATTGAAATGAGAATTTAAAACAACTATGATTAATACACTAATGGGTCCATGGAAAAAATAGCTTAGGGTGTTACATTGAATAAGTCTATATTCACTAGGCCTACAGCCTTCAAGATTTTGTAAGTGACAGATATATCTTTTCTAAGGTAGTACTTTCCCAATTCTTAAGATTCTCTTCAAAATATTTTATATGAAAAAAATATTTTTATATGAGTATTTCCAATCACCTTGATATTAATTATCATTTTTCTGGAAGTTTTCCAGCTTTATTATTATTTTTCTTTAACTTAATCCAATTCTTCCAATATGGGTATACTAATGGTATTATACAACGGCAAAATAATGTGCTTTGTTTCATTTCTGAAACCATTCCTGATGTTTTTCAATAATTTACCGGTTGTGAAGATTATAAGCAAGTCATTGCCCAATGATTTAAGACATAATCATTAGTTCCAAGTTCTTCATTATAATAAAATATAATTGAGATTATTTTCTCTAACATGTATTGATTTACCAAATATATATGAAGATCCTGCTATGTACAAGGCATTATTTAAGTATAGAGTTGGCCATGGAAGACTTAATAATCTAATATAGTCTAGTAATAATAAGTATAACAAAGAGAATATCAGATAAATCATTTCCAAGTAAATGCTTTCTTTATTCACTGAGTTTAGATATCATAAAACATTAAATGTATGTTTTCCTAAGTTTTATCATTCTTGGTGGGGCTCAAAAATAAACCTCTATTTCTTTTCTTTTTTTTTTTTTTAAGATTTTATTTATTTATTTGACAGAGATAGAGACAGCCAGCGAGAGAGGGAACACAAGCAGGGGGAGTGGGAGAGGAAGAAGCAGGCTCATAGTGGAGGAGCCTGATGTGGGGCTCGATCCCATAACACTGGGATCATGCCCTGAGCCGAAGGTAGACGCTTAACCGCTGTGCCACCCAGGCGCCCCTAAACCTCTATTTCTTATCTGACATTTTCTTTATCAGTTGCCCACTACCAATAGTTGTTTCCATTAAACTGCTGTTATATAATTTAGTTTAAAAGAAGAAAGACGAGGAGAAGGAGAAAGATATCATAAAGGAGAAATACCACTGAGCAATGTGATCTAAGGGCTATTAATGGTTTTACTATTATTAGTTCAATGAATAAATTACTGTGGTAAAGTAGCTGAGTTATATACTTACGACTATATTTATTGTCTGCTCAGTTCTAGAGAGTTGAACCACAAAATACTTCCTACTTCATGAGTAATATTTTTACTAATACAGAGGATTCCCCTTTTCCAGATGAAGTGTTTCATGTAATACAATATGTGTAATTGCCCTTTGCCCACAAGTTTTCCCAGCAGCGATTTGAGGTTTAATAAATTCTAAGTCCTAGTATGCTAACAATGTATTATGATGGTAATAACAAGTAAATATTCACATAATTCAATAAAATAACTCTTAGATGTTATTTTTATATTGGTCACAGATGTAAGCCTGAATAAGAAGAAACAAATAGCTAAAAGAAATACAATCTAACCCAATAAAACAAACATTTTCTACTTATTTTTCAACATTTGACTTTTAAATATGTGCAGGTACTATAAATAATATAAATTTTACTAACAGATTCCAAACTATAAACTCAAAATTCAAAGTGAAAAATCAGATAACCGTCCCCCCCAACAGAGAAATAATATGAATGCTTCACTAGAGAGGTATGTATTTCTAGTCCTCAAAGTCCAGAATATAGATACCTGAGAATGCTAAATTAGTTTTTCACAAAAGAAATAAGTCTTGAGTACACTGGAGTAAAAGGAAAGGATAAAGTTTTAAAAGCACTAAAATTATTATAATTACATCAAGAAGAAGGATACATGGAAAAGAGAGAAATAGAAGAGGCAAATATAATAACATTGTCTCCTTGTTGTGTGCTGATCAAGGGGGCCACCAATTAACATACACTAGATTCCCACACTAATGCCCTAAGGTGTAGAAAAATGTCATAATAGTAAACAAAAAAGCTAGGACTTGATTTGGTTATCTCTTACTAAAAACAATGTTCTTAACCACTACTTTATTCTACCTACTTAGCAAGCAAAAAGAAGTAGAAAGTATTCATTCTTAATTTTTGTGGCTTTTTTAAAAATAATTTTTAGCATACCTAGGATTTGTAAGAATAGGATGAGAGAGAATAATCATACGAATGTGATAAAATGTTAACAAGCGGCTCAACATCACTCATCATCAGGGAAATACAAATCAAAACTACAATGAGATCGGCTCACACTTGTTAGAATGACTAAAATCAAAAACACAAGAAGCAACAGGCGTTGATGGGGATGTGGAGAAAGGGGAACCGTCTTGCACTATTGGTGGGAGTGCGAACTGGTGCAGCCACTCTGGAAAACAGTATGGAGTTTCCTCAGAACGTTAATAATGGAGCTACCCTATAATTCAGCAATTGCACTACTAGATATTTACCCCCAAAATGCAAAAACACTAATTCAAAGGGATACATGAGCCCTGAAGTTTTTAACAACATAATGAACAATAGCCAAATCAGGGGTGTCTGGGTGGCTCAGTCAATTAAATATCTGCCTTCAGCTCAGGTCATGATCCCAAGGTCCTGGGATCAAATCCCGTATCAGGCTCCTTGCTCAGGAACTTCTCTCTCTACAAGCTTGTGCTTGCTCTCTCTCTCTCTCTCTCTAATAAATAAATAAAATCTTAAAAAAAAACCCAAACAGTAGCTCAATTATGGAAAGAGCCCAAATGTCCATCAATGGATGAATGTATAAAGAAGATACACACACACACACACACACACACACACACACACTGGAACATTACTCAGCCATAAAAAAATGAAATCTTGCCATTTGTAACAATGGAGCTAGACAGTATTATCCTAAGCAAAATAGAGAAAGACAAACACCACATGATTTCACTCATGTGGAATTTAAGAGACAAATCAACATAAGGGGGAAAAAAAGAGAGGAAAAATAAGAAACAGACTCTTAACGACAAGGGAGCAAACTGGTGGTTACCAGAGGGGAGGTGGATGGAGGGATGGGTGAAATAGGTGACAGGGGTTAAAGAGAGCACTTGTTGGGATGAGCACCAGGTGTTGTATGTAAGTGATGAATCACTAAATTCTACACCTGAAATCAATACTACACTGTATATTAACTAACTGGAATTTAAATAAAAACTTGGAGAAAGAAAAAGTTAACAACTAGAGGATCTGGGAGAAGAATATACTAGAGTTCCCTGCAACTTTTAGGGATGTGTGGAATGTTTTCAAATTCAAAAGTCACAAAAAATTAAAAGAGTATGTATTTTTACACATATGTTTTCCCTTAGAATTATTAGGGAACAAGTTTACAGACATGATGTCCTGTTACATTAAAATACTTCAAAGTGTGTTACCTAAGAACAAGAACATTCTCTTTCATAATCACAGTATAGTTGTCAAAATCAGAGAACTAATATTGACACAATACTATTATCAAATCTCCAGACCTTTTTCAAACTTTACCAATTGTCTTAATAATGTCCAAGAATAGAGCCAAGAAGTATTGTAATCCAGGATTCTAGAATCCAGGATCACATATTAGATTTAGCTGCCACATCTTTAATCTCCTGTAATCTGAAACAGTTCTTCATTCTTTGTTTTTCACAATCTTCTCATGACAAGCCAGTTACTTTATAAAATGTCCCTCAATTTTGCTTTTGTCTGCCATTTCCTCATGACTAGATTCAGACTATGCATTTTTGGTTAGAATTCCACAGGAGTTGATGCTGTGTCTTATCAGCCTCAGAAAGCACATGATTCAGTTTGTCTCATCACTCATGATGGTGACTGATCACTTCTTTAGGTGGTTTCTATCAGGTTTCTCCACTGTAATTTATTTTTCTCTTTGTAATGAGTAAGTAATTTGTGGGGAGATACATTGAGACTGTGTAGACAACCTGATCCTCACCAAACTGTCACAGAACAGTTTTAGCATCCATTGATAATTTTACTTGAATGAAATATTACTATGATGGTTCTAAGAGCATACTAGTTTGATGCTGTAAAAAAATACAAATATTCAGGTCCTGATTGGTTACTCATGTAGAAATGTGTAATGGTTGGTTTTTAAAAACACTTGAGGAAAAAAACAGTTGATGGGGAGAGCTGTGTGTAATTATAGCTGTGCTTCCTGCCAGCAATTCTGCTATAGTCAGAGGTCTGGCAGCTTTTCCCTTTTCGTTCTTGCAGAAATATAGACACTCAACATAATTTATTTTTAGAAAGGAACATTTACTAATATCATGAAAATAATTTACTCTCAAAGTATTTCCATCCTTCCAACCCAAACCAAACCTTCTAGAGAAATTGTTAAACAATACAGGGCACTGGACATCTGGTCAAGACAGATAAGTTCTTGGCCAGCAGAATTTGTAAGACCCCAGACAAATGATGTAAACTCACTTAGCCTGAGTTTCCTTTCTAGTGGTTCTTGACTCTAGGTACATAACATACATACAACATTATTTTTTTTATAAATGCTTATATCTGACCCAACTTCAGAAATTCTGAATTAATTGGTTTGGGTGACTCTCGCCAAGTAGGTTTAGGATGCCAATAGATAAATTAGGTGATCTCTGAGCTACCTCGAGCTCTGGTTCTATGATTATATGGTTCTTTTTTTTTTTAAGATTTTATTTATCTATTTGAAAGAGAGAGAGCAAGAAAAAGAGCACAAGAAGGAGAGGGAGAAGCAGACTCCTCCTTGCTGAGCAGGGAGCCCAATGTGGGGCTCGATCCCAGGACCCTGGAATCATAATCTGAGCCAAAGGCAGATGCCCAACTGACTGAGCCACCCAGGCACCCCTAATTATGTGGCTTTATTTCTCCTTCCCATAGCAGACCAGAGGGGGAGTATATTAGTGCAACTTTCATTCTCCTCCACTTTTTTTTTAAGATTTTATCTATTTATTTGAGAGAGAGAGAGAACACGAGGTGGGGGCAGAGGGAGAGGGAGAAGCAGACTCCCTACTAAGCAGGGGCCCCGACTCAGGGCTCGATTCCAGGACCTTGAGAGATCATGACCTGGGCCAAAGGCAGGCGCTTAACTGACTGAGCCACCCAGGTGCCCCTCTCCTCCACTCTTAATATAAATTTCTGGCCTGTGCTAAGGATTGTGATTTTCAAAGTTTAGTGGTAAGTCATAAATAGCTAGTTAACAATGTAGGTTCCTAGACATACCGCATAGAATTCTGATGCAGTAGACTTGGGACACTGCTCAGGAACCTGTGTTTTTCATAAGCACCCAGGTGGTTCTGAGACCACTGATCAAGAACCACACTAAGAAACACCATCAACAGTATAACTGGCAACTTCAAGGATGGGGTTTTACCTGAGGAATCTTTGGGACTCTGGTTCATGCTGAAATACAGTGACGTAGGTGTGGTGACTACAGACCCTGAGCCTCACAGCTCTGAACCTCCCTCTTCATTTGAGCTCCCGTCATGTAGCCAGGATCCTGGCTTTCATCAAAACCTGCTCTGAATAGTTAAGAGAAAGAGGATTAGAATCCAGCACAGATCAACAATTTCTACAAATAAATAGAACCATAGTTACAATGGAAAAATGGGCAAATGATAGGAACAGACAATTCACAAAAGAACAAATCCAAAGGTGAGTAAGCATTCATATCATCAGTGAAATAGAAATTAATAAAAGAGTAAGATCCCATTTTTCACCAAAATGGCATACATTTAAAAAGTTTGATAGTATCAAGTAATTTGCAGGAAAACTCACACTCTAATGCATTCATGGAGAAATATAAACTGTGTGAGTCAGTTTAGAAAGGAAGTTGATAGTGTCTATTAAATATGTTCATATCCTAAGATGGTAAAAATTTCACTTCTTAGCATTAACCTTAGAAAAACTGGAATATAAACAAAAATAAGCATATTCATGAATGACTTTAAAATAGAAAAAATAAAAGTCACCTTTATGTCCCTAAAGGCACAAGTGTCTAAATAAATTATGGTATAATCTTAGTAGATATTATGCAACAATAAGATGAAATAAGGTAGATCTGTATGAACGAATTTAAAGAGCTCTCCAAGACTTATCGCTGAGTGTAAAAAATCTAAAGAATACTATTCACTGTGGTAACCTGTCTCCAACATGACACCATTAATTCCTTCCCTCTGTATGCACATGCCATTACCCATCAAGAGGCTGAGCCTATTCCTGCCCTATCCTTGAATCTGACCTACTCTTAATGACTTTCTTGACCAATAAAATGTGGCAGAAGATATTCTGGAAATTCTTAGATTAGGTTGTAAAAAGCTCTACAGCTTTTATCCAAAGGATACAAACATAGTGATTCGTAGGGGTACATGCACCCCAATGTTTATAGCAGCAATCTCTTCAATAGCCAAAATATGGAAAGAGCCAGATATTCATTGACAGATGAATGGATAAAGATGTGTTGTGTATATATATATATATACATATATATGTATATACATATATATATACATACATATACACAATGGGATCAAAGAGAATGAAGTCCTGCCATTTGCAACAATGTGGTTGGAACTAGAGGGTATTATGCTAAGGGAAATAAGTCAATCAGAAAAAGACAAATATCATACTATTTCACTTATATGTGGAATTTAAGAAACAAAACAGATGACCACAGGGGAAGGGAAGGAAAAATAAGGCAAAAACAGAGAAGGAGACAAACCATAAGAGACTTTTAATAATAGGAAATAAACTGAGGATTGCTGGAGGGGAGGTGGGTGGGGGATGGGGTAATTGGGTGATGGACATTAAGGAGGACACTTGATGGAATGAGCATTGGGTATTATATGCACCTGATGAACCACTAAATTCTACCTCTGAAACTTATAATACACTATATGTTAATTAAATTGAATTTAAATTAAAAAAAGAGAAAGAAAACGCTCTACAGCTTCCTCCTGGGTTTATTGGAACTTGTTATTGCAACCCTTGCTCTGGGAGAAAATCATCTGTTATGTATGAAATCTGTTTGTCCTGAGAATGTTGTGTGCAGAAAGAGGAAGATTTCACCCAGCTCTGGCTATAACCCAGGCAACATATGACACGTGAGTGAAGCTGCCATTTGGGGAATTATAGTCCCAGCAGGTGCCATGGAGATAAGAACCAACATCCCAGACATCTATCCCCAGTCAAGCCATCCCAGCCATCCTCATCCTTTTGAGCCACCTCAGTTGAGGCCCCAGCCATGGTGGAGTAGAAATGAACGATCCTTGTTGTACCTCGCCTGAATTTCTGACCTACAGAATCATGAGCATAATAAATGTTGGTCATTTTATAACAGTTAAAAAATTACAGTGATGGTTAAGAGTGATTTTTAACTCCTTCCCTCCTTACATTTTGACTGGCACTCCACTGTAAAGAGGGGTTTTTCCTTCTCCATTATTATTCACTATTTATATATACTCAAGAACCTTATTTTATTCTATAGGTTATAATCTATTACTATCATTATTTATTTTGATGCTTAAATTGTCCCAAATCTGATCAATGGGCCCCTCTCAAGCTTGTTCCTGTATCCTTTTGGCATGTTCCCATGATTTTTGAGCATTTGTAATTTTTGGCATAAAATGATAGCCCAGGCTCATTTCATAGTTTCTCTGGTCCAAGGAGCACTGGTTCCTTTCAGTGAAGATGTTATCTGAACTCATACAGCAATTCAGCAATGTGGCAGGATATAAAATCAATGCACAGAAATCAGTTACATTCCTATACACTGACAATGTGACTGAAGAAAGAGAAATTAAGGAATCAATCCCATTTACAAATGCACCAAGACTCATAAAATGCCTAGGAATAAACCTAACCAAAGAGACAAAGGATCTGTACTCAGAAAACTACAGAACACTAATGAAAGAAATTGAGGAACACACAAAGAAATGGAAAAACATTCCATGTTCATGGATTGGAAGAAAAAATATTGTTAAAATGTCTATGCTACCCAGAGCAATCTACACATTCAAAGTAATCCCTATCAAAATAACATCAATATTTTTCATGGAGCTGGCACAAATAATCCTAAAATTTGTATGGAACCAGAAAAGACCCTGAATAGCCAAAGGAATGTTGACAAAGAAAACCAAAGTTGGTGGCATCACAATCCCAGACTTCAAGCTCCATCACAAAGCTGTAATTATCAAGACAGTATAGTACTGGCACAAAAACAGACACACAGATCAATGGAACAGAATGGAGAACACAGAAATAGGATAGAATAGAGAACCTCAGCTCTATGGTCAACTAATCTTCAACAAAGCAGGAAAGAATACCCAAAGTAAAAAAGACAATCTTCAACAAATAGTGTTGGGAAAATTGGACAGCCAGATCTAGAAGAATGAAACTGGACCATTTTCTTACACCATACACAAAGATAAACTCAAAATAGATGAAAGACCTAAATGTGAGACAGGAATCCATCAAAATCCTAGAGGAGAATACAAGCAGCAACTTCTTCGACCTTGGTCACAGCAACTTTTTGTTAGACATGTCTCCAAAGGCAAGGGAAACAAAGGCAAAAGTGAACTATTAGGACTTCATCAAGATAAAAAGCTTTTGCACAGCAAAGGAAACAGTCGACAAAACCAAAAGACAACCAACAGAATGGGAGAAATTATTTGCAAACATGTTATCAGATAAAGGGCTAGTAACGAAAATCTATAAGGAACCTAGCAAACTCAACAACCAAAGAACAAATAATCAAACCAAGAAATGGGCAGAAGACATGAACAGACATTTCTCCAAAGAAGACATCCAAATGGCTAACAGACACATGGAAAAATGCTCCACTTGGCTTCAGGGAAATACAAATCATAATGACAACACACTATCACCCCACACCATTTAGATTGGCTAAAATTAACAAGACAGGGAACCATAAATGTTGGCGAGGATGTGAAGAAAGGGGAGCCCTCTTACACTATTGGTGGGAATGCAAGCTGGTACAGCCACTCTGTAAAACAGTATGGAGGTTCCTCAAGAAGTTAAAAATAGAGCTACCCTATGACCCAGCAACTGCACTACAAGGTAATTACCCTAAAAATACAGATGTAGTGATCTGAAGGGTCACTTGCACCCCAGTGTTCATAGCAGCACTGTCCACAATAGCCAAACTGTAGAAAGAGCCAAGATGTCCAAAGACAGATGAATGAATAAAGAAGATTTGGTATGTATATGCAATGGAATATTACTCAGCCATCAGAACGGATGAATACTTACATTTACATTGACGTGGATGGAACTGGAGGATATTATGCCGAGCGAAATGAGTCAATAAGAGAAAGACAATTATCCTATGGTTTCACTCAAATGTGGAATGTAAGAAACAGCACAAGGGATCATAGGGGAAGGGAAAACTGAATGGAAAGTCATCAGAGAGGGAGAAAAACCATGCAAGACTCTTTAGTATAGAAAACAAACTGAGGGTTGCCAGAGGGGAAGTGAATGCAAGGGTGGGGTAATTGGGTGATGGGCATTAAGGAGGGCACATAATGTGATGAGCACTGGGTATTATACACAACTGCTGAATTACTGAACATTACATCTGAAACTAATGATTTACTATATGTTGTCTAATTGAATTTAAATAAAAATAAACAACAACAACAACAAAGTGGTGGTTATCAGAGGGGAAGTAGGTGGGGGGGGGATAGGTGAAATAGAAGGGGATTAAGAAGTACAAACTTCCAGTTATGAAACTAACAAGTCACAAAGATGAAAAGTACAGCATCGAGAATATAGTCAATAATAAATTTTGTAATAACTTTGTATGATGACAGATGGTAACTACACAACATGGTGAGCATTTTGTAATGTATATAATTGTCAAGTCACTATGTTGTATGCCTGCAACTAATATACATCAATTATACCTCAATTAAAAAACAAAACAAAACACAAAGTAAACAAAAAGTGTCATGCTGGTAAAAGACATATAGACCAATGGAAGAGAATGGAGAGTCTAGAAATAAAGCCATGCATATATGGTCAACTAAACTTCAACAAGGGGGCCATGATACATTATACGGAAAGTATAGTGTCATCAACAAATCATGCTGGGAAAACTGAATGTCCACATGCAAAAGGTCTAATGATATTAGACCTTTAGCTTACACCACACACAAAAGTGAACTCAAAATTGATTAGACTTAAAACGCTAGACCTGAGACTGTAAAACTCCTAGAAGAAAACACAGGAGAAAATCTTGATGGCATTATCCTGACAGTGATTTCATGGCTATGCCATCAAAAACATAGACAACAAAAACAAAAAATAGATAAGTGGGACTACATCAAACTAAAACATTTCTGCATAGCAAAGGAAACAATTAATGGAGTTAAAAGACAACATGTGGAATGGGAGAAATATTTGCAATCCATGTATCTGATAAAATGTTAATATCTAAGACAGAGGGAATTCCTTCAACTTAGTAGCAAAAAGCAAATAGCCTGATTTTTAAAATGGGAAAATAACTTGAATAGATATTTTTCCAAAGAAGACAAAAATGGTCAACAGGTGAATGAGAAGATGTTAATGTCACTAATCATGAGGGAAATGCAAATCCAAACCATAATGAGATATTACCTCATACTTGTTAGGATGGCTATCATAAAACAACAACAAAAGATAAGTGTTATTGAGGATATAGAGAAATTGGAACTCTTGTACACTGTTGGTAGGAATGTTGAAGGTGCAGCTGCTATGGAACACAGTATGGAGTGTTTTAATATTTCCTCAAAATATTAAAAATAGAAATACCCTATGATCTAGCAATCCCACTTGTGGGTATTTATACGAAAGAATTGAAGTCAGGATCTCAAAGAACTATTTGTACTCTCACGTTCATTGCAGCATTATTTACAATAGCAGAGATGTGAAAACAACCTAAAAGTCTCTCAGTGGATGAATGGATAAAGAAAATGTATATACATACGATGGAATATCAGCCTTATAAAAGGAAATTCTGTAATATGTGACAATATGGATGAATCTTAGCACAATCACATTGTGCTAAGTGAAATTAGCCAGTAACAGAAGGACAAATACTTCATTATTCCACTTATATGAAGTATCAAAATAATAAAATGCATAGAAGCAGAATGGTGGTTGTTGGGGGCTAGGGGAAGGGAGAAATAGGGGGCTGCTATTCAAAGGATATAAAGTTTCAGTTATGCAAAATGATTAAGTTCTGGAGATCTGTTGTATAATATTGTGCCTATAGTTAACAATATTGTATTGTACACTTAAACATTTGTTAAGAGGATACGTCTCATGTTAAGTGTTCTTATTATATTAATAATAACTTTGAAAGAATGTCAACAAATCAAAAGATAAGACATGATCTCCTAAGGACTACTTTTTCTCCTAAAGCTTTATATTCAGTCATGTTAAGGGAAGTCACCTCTTTGTCCTGTAAGGTATTAAACATAAAAATTAGGAGCAAAGAGGAGAAAAATTAATGACAAACGTTTTTCTCACTGTCATTTCTCATCTGTTGTTCTTGCTTTATTCCATTTGCTTGTTTCTGGGGAAAATCTACATCAATTTCCTTAGGGGGTACCAAAAAAAGTGATTCCTGAATATTTTTTAAAGAGTAACTTTAAATGGGCCATTTTTTGTGGTCTCATTCCTGAAATAGGTCATAGTATTTTTAACGGCAACTTTAAAATCTTATCAAAGTTATCTAATATCCTATTATCAAAGTTATAGAATATCCTACTTACTTTTCTGTAAAATTATTCTAAAATATCTTTTTGGGGGCGCCTGGGTGGCTCAGTCATTAAGCGTCTGCCTTCGGCCCAGGGCGTGATCCCAGCGTTCTGGGATCAAGCCCCGCATTAGGCTCCTCCGCTAGGAGCCTGCTTCTTCCTCTCCCACTCCCCCTGCTTGTGTTCCCTCTCCTGCTGGCTGTCTCTCTCTCTCTGTCAAATAAATAAATAAATAAAATCTTAAAAATAAAATAAAAATCTTTTTGGTAGCACTCAACCCTTGTTGTGCATGAGAATTATCCGTGGAGAGTTTGGAAATACACATTGCTGACCCTTGGAGATTCTGATTCAGTGAGTCCTGGGTAGGACCCAGACATTGCATTTATAAAAGAATTTCCCAGGTGATTCTAACATACTTCCAAGCTTAAGAACCACCATTATAATATCCAGTAGAGGCTATTTTTGCATTTCTTCATCCCAAGTATTAGTAAAATAGAAAGTTTGTTGAACTGACCAATAGATAGATGTTAAAGTAGAAGCCAATGATAGTCTCTTGCCTTGTTTCTGACCGCTATATGGAATATGTATTTTCTGCATGATTTTATCCAAAATGTATTGAAATGAATTTATTTAAAAAAAAAAAAAGCTTTTGCCAAAACAGACTCTAATTGTTTCAGAGAGTTCTTTTCTTTATTTGATCAGTTTGATAGACTACGACACTGTCATTCTGGTCATCTAAATCTGCATTTCAGTTCTAATGATGCCATCTGCTTAACCCCTTGGGCCATACCTCAATTTGTACTGAGATACTCCAGCTTTATGGTATCTATAAATCAATCTTTTTCATGTTCGAACATAGGGGATTTTTAAAAATTTATCTCTGTGTTGCTTTGAGTCAGAGGATGTAGTCTTTATGATAAAATTTAAAATTTGTTGAGACTTGACTTACGACCTGGTAAATGTTTTCCCTATGCTTGAAACACTATTCTCTGTTAGCTGTTGATTGCTACATTTCATATATGAGATCAAGTTTGTTTGTTTTTTTGCTAGTTGTTCATATTTTCTATATACTTATCAGTTTAAATCTGTTATTAACACAACTGTAATTACAAGTGTAACCTTTTATCTTTATACTTCAGTCAATATTACTTCAAGTCTTCATTTTTTAGGTGTGCATAAATTTAAAATTGTTAAATCTTCCCATTCAATTGTCATTTACCATATGTAGTAACAATCTTTCGATATAACTATTCTTTTCTGTCTTAACATCTTTGGTTGTTGTTGCCTGAGATGTCTTTTCTCATATTTTTTACTATGAATGTCCTCATGCTTTATGCATGTCTTTTGTAAACAGCATAGAAGTATATACTATATTTTTATCCAATTTACTTATGCTTTTTTGATTAGAGAATTTAATTCATGCACATTTATTGTGATTACTGATATATTTAATACTTGTCATCATCATGCTTTTCATATGTTTTGCTTTTTAATGACATTTTTGTAATACTGTTTTTGCCTTTCTCACCTATTTCCAAACTTCCTTTCAGTTGATTATGTTTTCTCTAAACCATTCTAATTCCTTCTCCTATATATATGGCATTCATTATTAAAAATATCTTCTACTTGGGTGCCTGGGTGGCTCAAATGGTTAAGTGTCTGCCTTCAGCTCAGGGCATGATCTCCAGGTCCTGGGATTGAGCCCCACATCGAGCCTCACATAAGGCTCCCAACTCAGTGGTGAGTCTGCTTCTCCCTCTCCCTCTGCCTCTCCTTCTGCTCTTGCTCTTTCTCTCTCTGTCTCGAATGAATAAAAAAAACTTTTAAAAATATATATTTTAGTGAAATATAATTAAAAGGCACACATATCATAAGCTCAGTGAATTTTCACATTTTGCCAACAGTCACCACTTGCCCTTCTCCAAGAATAACAATTATTCTGACTTCTAACACCATAGATTTTATATTTATTACATACATATATTATGTATATAAAAGATATACATAAATGTCTCTTAAACATTAAAAAAATGTTCAACTTCACTCATAATATGAGAAATTAAAATCACAGTAAGATACCATTTCTCACATCAAATAAGCAGAAATTTTAAAAGCTTGGCAATGTATTCTATGTGGGTAACAGGAACTTTTATATATTACTGACAAGAATGCAAATTGGTATAAAACTTACAGAGGCATATTTGGAAATATATAACAAAACTACATAAACTCTGATCTTTTGACTTAGAAATTCCACTTCTAGACATTTACCCAGAAAATATATCTCTAATTATATGAAAATAAATATACAAAAATTTATTCATTGAAGAAATTTTTTTCAACTGCACAATATTGTAAACAATATGCGTCCATCTATAGGAGATTGGTTAAATAAACTATGGCATATTTATACAATAAAGTTCTTTGGAAGTTTACAAGAGAAAGATATCAGGCTGATATGGAGTGATTTGCATGATATATAGTTTAGTGAGAAAAGCAAATTAAAAATTGCATGTAGTATATAGTATGTTGTCTTTTGTGTAAGAAAGGAGATACAAGAAAATATACAAGCATCTGTTTATTTTTGCAAACCCCCCCCCCAAAAAAAAACACAGAAAGGAAAAGCTCAGAAACCGGTAAGATTGGCTATCTACTGGGAATTAGTAGAAATGAAGGATTAGGGATGAGGGAGTGAATCCTCTCTATGTATAATTTTTCATACAGTTTTGAGTTTCCTAATCATGCTAATATTTTACATACTCAAATTAAACCCACAAAGTAAAGTTAGGTGTAAGAATGAGGGGAATCTAAAATGGAATATAAATATAAACAAGTGAAACTAAGTATTACAATTGAAAAAATACAGCCATGTCGAAGGTGGGAAGCAATGAGACCAAGTAACTTTTAGGTACAATATTTTGAAAATTTAACCTTAGAATAAAGACTGAAGGAACTGTACACAAATATTGAACTCTAGTCAGTAGGATTGTTTACTGCAATGTTGCAGGTTAGCAATGTGTTACTATTTTATGTGTTCTTAAGGATTGGGCAAATAAATACAGATCTTTCTTGGCTTACATAATCCCAGATCAGGGTTATGTCCTGATAAACCCATTTTAAGTTGAAAATGTTATAAGCCAAAAATGTATTTAATACATCTAATCTACCCAGCATTATAGGTTAGCTTAGCCTAACTCAAACATGCTCATAACACTTATATTAGCCTGCCATTGGGCAAAATCATCTAACATAAAGCCTATTTTATAATAAAATGTTGAATATCTCATGTAACTTATTGAATAGTGTACTGAAAGTGAAAAAGCAGAATGTCGTATAGGTACACATTGGTTGTTAATGTGATTGTGATTTGTTGCTGTGTAAATGTGATAAATCACCTTGTGATTCTGTTGTTGACAGGGAACTGTAGCTCGCTGCCACTGCCCAGCATCATAAGAGAGTATCACACAGCATATCTATAGCCCAGGAAAAGATCAAAATTCAAATTTAAAGTGCAGCTTCTATTGAATGCATATTACTTTTGGCCCATTATGAAGTAAAAAAAAATTGTTATTCCAATCCATGAGCATGGAATGTCTTTTCCATTTCTTTGTGTCATCTTCAATTTCTTTCATCAATGTTTTATAGTTTTCAGAGTACAGATCTTTTACCTTTTTGGTTAGGTTTATTCCTAGATATCCTATAGTTTTCAGTGCAATTGTAAATGAGATTGATTTCTTATTTCCTCTTTCTGTTGCTTCATTATTACTGTATAGAAATGCAACAGATCTCTGTACATTGATTTTTGTATCCTGCAATCTTACTCAATTCATTTATCAGTTCTACTAGTTTTTTGGTGGAGTATTCAGGGTTTTCAATATATAGTATCATGATACCTCCAAATAGAGAAAGTTTTACTTTTTCCTAACCAATTTGGATGCCTTTTATTTCTTTTTTTTTTTTAATTTGATTGCTGTGGCTAGGATTTCCGGTATTATATTGAATAAAAGTGGTAAGAGTGGAAATCCTTGCCTTGTTCCTGACCTTAGGGGAAAAGCTCTCAGTTTTCCCCCACTGAGTATGATGTTAGCTTTTTAAATTTTTTCAATAAAACTCATCCTCAAAAAAATGAGGAAGGTAGATATGTATGACAGCTCTGGAACCAAAAAACCATCAGTGAAGACTATTTAGGATTTAAAGAGAAGTCTGTACTTTCCTCTTTTTAAGGGATGTTTAATCTGCTCTAGCCAAGAGAGTTTACTGGTTAATAGTGTGAGCCCTGGAATTAAGTCATAACTGAATTTCAAACCTGGATTCTTCACAGACCTATTGTCAATGTTTTGAACACAAAAACTTTGATCTTTTTACTACTGCATTCCTTGTCCACAGAAGAGTGTTTATCAAATAGTAGGCATTCCACAAATACTTGGGAATAAATTCATGAAACTTGAATAACTTAAGTGTGTTTGCTCATCTGTAAAATTATACTTGACCTACCTCAGCGGACTGTTGTGAAGATTAAATGAAATGAATGTTTAATACCTCAACTGCCAAGGTGAATACTCAGAGAATATGCTAATTATTAATATTTTTCCTGTTTTGTAAGACATATTTGGCTAGTTTATAATGTTTTTCCTTTGTAAAGTGACAGTATTTCAGTATCCTTAAAATTGGATATAAAATCTCATCAAATAATTCTATTACTTTTAAATATTTCTACATAAATCAGGAATCATATATGTGAAATAATGAACCTTATGAGCTTTGACTCTCCTTTTTAAGATTTATTTTATTTATTTGGAGGGGGGGGCAAAGGGAGAGGGAGAGAAAGTCTTAAGCTGAGCATGGAGCCTGATGTGGGACTTGATGCAGACCCCAATAGTGACCCTGGTGGGGAGCTCAATGTGGGGCTCAATCTCATGACCCTGAGATTACAACATGAGCTGAAACCAAGAGTTGGACACTTAACTGTCTGAGCCACCCAGGCACCCTAAGCTTTGACTCTTTTTTTTTTTTTTTTAAGATTTTATTTATTTATTCGACAGAGATAGAGACAGCCAGCGAGAGAGGGAAACACAAGTAGGGGGAATGGGAGAGGAAGAAGCAGGCTCATAGCGGAGGAGCCTGATGTGGGTCGATCCCATAATGCCGGGATCACGCCCTGAGCCGAAGGCAGACGCTTAACCGCTGTGCCACCCAGGCGCCCCAGGCTTTGACTCTTTTTGACAAATTTTCATGATCTATAAAAATTGTTCAATCCATAATTGGTGCAATTGAACTGAATGTCTGTCAAAACTGGAGGCAAGTGTGTGATATCCATTATGCTTCCAAAATCCCTCCAGTAAACAAGTGCCAGAATTAGCACAAAGTAGAAAGCAAATTATGGAAATATGTGTGTTTGGCAGGTGGGAATAGGAATTACTATAATGATTTTTTTTTTTACCATATGCTTCTATAATTGTGCAAATGTTACATATTTGAATATGAGTTCCTAGTTATATCTGACAGAAACTTAAACATTTACTCTGAAGTAAGAGCCATTAATTATGACATTTTTATCAAACTGAAACAAAATTTCTGTACACTTTCCATCAGAAGGCATCTTTTAAACATACATTGGTGCTGCATATGATTATATTCGAGATTCCTTAGCTAGAGAGAAAACATTCAGTTCATACAACTGAATGTGAATTGCCTTGAAAAACTCTGTTGAAAATCTATATATGGAGTGTACACAAAATACACAAATTAACTAAGTTCTGAAATGTGTTATTTTCACATTTAGATGTGAAACAAAGAGTACACAAATACTAAATTAATTTAGAATAATAAGATATAAATATTCACGTGTATTTAGACACTATCACTGTTAAAATTTCACAAAGATCCATTTAAAATTTTTAGATAAAGCTACATACGATTAAACCTTATAATAAATGAATTTAGATGTTTTCATTTAATTGCCTCTTATATTAATCGCCTCTTGCTAATTACAAATTTCCAGTGTTAAGCTTGAAATAAGTTAAATTCCCTACTTTGGCAATGTTGGATGAGAAATTTGGCCATGAGGATGAAAGGTGTTAGGAAAAGTCAAATTGAACACATCTGTCTACTTTCACCATATCCTTATATTCCATTAAAAACAGCAGGAAAGGATTTGTAATGGTAAAAAACAGCAACAATGGGAAAAATGAAAAGGAAAAAACACCAATCAAACTTTAAAATACAGAAAGCAAATAGACCCAGAAATGACTTAGCCAACCTGATGTTTTATTAAAAACCTGTAGAAAAAGTTGAAAACCAATTCTGTTTGTATCATAGAATATTTCTTGTACATTCCCAATTTTGTAGTAATTATAGCACCTCGTTTTGATTTTTACTTTCTTATCTCCTTTACTGAACCCTGAGCCCCATGACATAGAAAATATGGTTTAATTTTCTTTGTATATCAGTGTCTAGTCACTGGTAGTTGACACATAGTAAGTGCTCAATACATATTTATGGGACTAATGAATACATACTCATTTTATTGTAATAAATAAATATTCATGTAATTGCAGCCCCTTGCCCATTAAATGCATCCTGTAAACTATAAGTGAACTACTCTAAGCTCATAGACTAGATGTTCGAGGGTAGATTTGAATCAATAGTTTCACTGCAAAAGTCTGATTTCCAAAGACTGCAATAACACTTCTGGTAAGCACCCCTGAGCAAAAGATAGGCAGTCTATAAGTTGTTAAATGAAAGTTCCTTGTTCTGTTTTGTTTTCTTTTGTTTGGGGGATGGGGAGGAGGGGCAAAGGAAGAGGGGGAGAGAGAGTCAAGCAGGCTCCACGCCTGGCACAGAGTCTCACACGGGGCTCAATCTCACGATCCTGAGATCATGACCTGAGCCGAAATCAAGAGTTGGACCCTCAACCGACTAAGCCACCCAGGTGCCTGAAAGTTCCTTGTTTTAAATAGCACATGGAAGAAAAGTGAAATAACCAATATAATAAAACAAAGAAGAACCAGGAAAGATACAATAAAGTAGAAGAGAGATATAATAAGGTGTAGCTCATTAACATTATAAAGACTATTAAAACTTTTCCAGGATTTTCCTTTTTTTTTTTTTTTTTTGGTCAAAACGAAAGAGAGAAAGAAAGAAAGAAAGAAAGAAAGAAAGAAAGAAAGAAAGAAAGAAAGAAAAAGAAAGAGAGAGAGAAAGAAAGAAAGAGAAAGAAAGAAAGAAAGAAAGAAAGAAAGAAAGAAAGAAAGAAAGAAAGAAAGGAAGGAAGGAAGAAAGAAGGAATAGCAGAGATTTTAATACACAAACCATTTCAGGGCACTAAAATTTAGAAGAAAATAGTTGTTCAGTGAATTTAAGAGAAAAATGGACCATGCCAAATGCAATTGTTGAAGATAGTTCCTACATTGGATCAAGAAAATTTCTTGATTGGAAAAACTAATTTTTTTCTCTCAGAAAATGGCAAGTGAATTTCTGAGAACAGACATCAGTCCATGCTGGAAAGAGATAAGGGTTTTTTTTTTTCCCTCAAATAACATGAAATAGGTAGACAAAGATTGTATTTACCACAGGACTTGAAGTTCTTTGTTTTGTCTGTCTTTTCCTTACTACTAATGAACAGGCTTTGTAGTTCTCTAATGTCAATCCTATTACTTGTTCAGAGCTATTTCTGCAAGGGTCATCAATATTCAAGGATCTTAAATCTGAGCTTAAACATGTTCAAGTTCGAGTGGAGCTCAGTAAACAGGCTTTTCATCCACTGAACATAACCAAGGATACCAGGCACAGAGAACCAAACTGTGAGTCTGCAGGTAGTCTTCCTGATATAATTTCTAAAATTCTATCATAGGTGAAAGAATAATGATTTCACTGCTCAGTATATGGTGTGTTGTTTTGAAATATTTCAAAGTAACACTAAATAATAACTTATCTAACTATAAAGACAAGTTCTGGTATCTTTCCCTCTTAAAGAGATTTGCACTAGTCATCTTCACTAATGTAAATTCAGAGTAAAAACATAATTTTGAGTCTGATATTCTAGACAATTAAAATAAAACCATGAATAGGGAATTAATTGTGAAATTTAAAATTCTTCAGTCCTCCCTTTGAGTGAAGAGAGAATTGAAGGAAAGAAAGGATGATTCCTTGCACTTTGTATTTGAAGATTTGACTTCAAAGCTATGAAAGGAGTATTACATTCAGTGCCAAAGTACTCTCAGACTTGGAACCAGGCACTTAACCAGTTGTGTGTTCTTGGTTTGTTGTTGTTGTTTTAATATTACACTTTGGGTTTTTTTGGGGGGGAGGGAGTGTTTTGTTTTGTTTTGTTTTTTATCTTGAAAGTGGGGATAATAATGTCTGTTTCAGGTTACTTCAAAAATTTAATGGCACAGAAATAATGTTTTTAAAAGAAAAGTACGGGGAGTTTGCTGATACTTAATAAATTAAATGAAATTTTTCTTTTAATTGATTTTATGTTTCTTCTATTTTGCCTCACTGTGGAGGTTATTATGGTTACTAATAAACTTTACAGTTTGCATCATGAAAATGAATGAAGTAAAATTTTCCCACTATTTTGCCATGAAATATTTTTATTAACTACAAAAATAGCTTTTCACGACAGCATCCATTTTAAATTATATGTATTTTTGGTCATTATACATGCTACTTAGAATCACCTAACATTAAAGCTAGAAAAAATTTGATGAGATCACCTAAATCATCATGGCAATATTTTGCCTATTCTGTTTATAAACTGTATTTGACATTATACAAGTTGCCAAAATATATATGAACCATTTATTAAATTGTCTATAATGAAATTATAACAATAGTTGCTAAAATAAGTGTATTTACAAGATACAAAGATATTCAAAACAAGATATCTGCTCTGAATTTCCAGCAAGATTCTGACATTTCTATTTGCTTCAAAACAATTAAGAAAATGTCTGTATGTAGTAAGAGTAAACCTGAATACGTTAATGTTTTTTTCTTTTATTAGGAGCAAGAATTCAGTTATACTTTGGAAGCTTATATTTTCCCAGAATATTTGTAACTGATGATACTGGTAGACAAATAGAAGACTGCCATCTGTTATGCCTTCCTGACATACAAATCATTTAAAAGGCTTCTAACATCTTCCACCTGTCCAGTCTCATTTGTTGAAAAAAGCAAAACTATTTGAGAAGAGTAGGAGCCAAGAGAACATTATATATGCTCTGCAGTGTCTTATATCAAAGTTTCTATCACAGTTTTTCTATCCAAGTTGTTACGGACTTTAAATGCTAGGGTGGGTAAAGGTAATAAAGGGATGTTTTCAACAGTATCAAGGGGTGTGTTTTATATGTAAAAGCAAGAATACTAACATTTGCTTAATGTCAACCAATTGACCCGCATTAATTTGTTACAGCCATTCTGAGGATGGTGTGTCCTCTAATCCATTCATAATTCTGGGGATTTATTTTCAAAGAAAACTCTCATGATGATAAAAACATATATATAAAAATTGACCTACCTCAAAATTAACAACTAAATGTGGCAACAAAAATCCTGAATGTTGTGACTGTCTCTGCAAATTCTTCCTCCATTAAACAACTGAAATTGAGAAAATATATGTAAACCATTATGACATAAATACTAAAGGGAAATTCAAATTTAAATTACCACCTGCCATTTCTCACTTATGCACATATTTTCAGAAAACCTTCTTACTATTGTTTTCAAGTAGTTTAATGTACATTTTATTAGTCTGTATTTCATGACTCTAAATTAATTTCCCCTTTAGTAATAAATCTCCCCATTCTTAAATGCCTTGTGGCAAACAGACCTTAGTAGAAGCAAATCAAAGTATTATGATAAAGGACCTTAGTCAGAAATAAGATAGGAGAATAGAAAACAATTTTGAGGTAAATGTACAATATATGTGTGACCATGTACACACACCCATATATATACACACAGAGATATTCTTTCCATGGAAGAGAGGCATAAGCAGTGCATATATGCATGAATTCCTAAATAACATTTGTATTAATTTGACTATATCTATTATTAATTTTAAATATTTTATTTGAGTATTTTAAATTATTTACTAATTATCATTTTTACTCAACATCTATTAAGTTTCTACAACTAAATACAATATATTTTACATAATACATTTCATACCATTTAATTCTCACACAGTCTTTTGAAGTAGATACTATTATTACTCCAATTTTACAAATAAGAAAACTAAAGAACAGAGGGTTTTTGAGATTTGCTCAAGGTCACACAGCCAATAACTGGCAGAGCTAGATTTGAACCCAAGTGTTTATGTGTTAATCATTATGCTATAATGTCACCTGGAAGCATTGTAATGCATGGCTCCTGCCCACAAGAAGCTTAGTTACTCCTTGGAGGAGAAGACATATATAAATAAATCAACTGGAGAGTAATTCAAGAAATTAACTGATCTAGTATGAGGTATAAAATTCCCTCTACATTGATGTTGAACCTAAGACCATATGTCACTCTTATTAAAAATCTCCAGTTCTCAAAATCAATTAATGAAATAAAGGAGTGGGATAGAGAAAGAAGAAATTATGGTGTGGGTGAAATCATTGGAGCTGTCTTTATGATTTAAGAGGTAATGGAGGTCTCTACAAAACTAGTAATAACTCCTATCATCTGACATGGTGCTGTCAGACCTATTTGATGTGAAATTCCCACCACTTTTTTTAATAATAAGGGAAAAGCAGAACTGTTTTCTCCAGGAGTCCAATATGACATTGAGGAAGATACCCATGGCAAGGGTTAAAACATCTGACATCAATATATTAGCACTGGTGAGAACATTAGCCTGGCTTAGTTGATCAGATTAGTTCACGGTCACCTTGGAAAGCACAGGAGAGCACAGAGCTAAGGAGATGTATGGTTAGAGGTAGAAAAGGGTAGGACATGAAGCCCTGCAAGACTGAGCAGCATACAGTGTGATACCTTTAACAAGGGTCAAGACACAGAATCTTGGTTTCTATCAAAGTCAGTTAGTTAGAAGAGACAAATACCATATGATTTCACTCATATGTGGAATTTAAGAAACAAAACAATCATAGGGGAAAAAAGAGAGAGGCAAACCGAGAGATGGACTCTTTATTTTTTTAAATTTTTTTTTAAATTTTTTTTTTTTTTTTTTTTTTTTAGAGAGAGAGAGTGTATGTGCATGCACACGGGAGATGGGAGGGCAAAGAGAGAGGGAAAGAGAGAGACTCTTCAGCAGGTTCCATGCCCAGTGCAGAGCCCAGTGAGGGGCTCGATCTCACAACCCTGAAATCCTGACCTGAGCCACAATCAAGAGATGCTTAACCAGAGCCACGCAGGTGCTCCAGAAAATAAATTTCTGCCTCAAAAGTCTATAGTATTTTGTTATAACAGCCTGAGAGTACTAAGATACCAGGAAGCTATGTTTGCATGTGATTTTTGACAAATGGAAAAGTGGCAGACAGTTTCAAAGACTGAAGTGTTAGTTTTCTAATACATGCCACACATTGAGAAGATTTTCATACAAAACTTGGGCTACGTAATAACAGAAACAAACAGACTTAATTTTAGAAATTGATCTTAAAGACTGCTGAAGCCATAGAACTGTTGCTTCAATTCCATTTAAGAATTCAAATTCCATTCTTTGGAGTATATAATTAATATTTAAGTGGTTTCTATGAGTCCATGAGTGAAATATCTTACTTTGCTGCACAAATCTCCATACAAAGCTAAGTAAAATGTTTCCATAATTTTGCATTTTTAGTTTCAGTTTGATATATAATTGACACATTATTGAATATAAACAATGCAGAGACATAGGCTGATGATAATTTCTCAATCCACATGTATGACTGTCAAGATCTAAGAGTAGACAAAACCATTTTGTCTTTTGTATCGACTTTCCAGAGTATCAGTCATTTAGAATCTATTCAGAAAACTAGAAATAAACAGACTCTTCTATTACATTCTTCTCAAGGACTTTGGGGACATGGTGCCTTATTGGTCTGTTATTTTTCATATTCTCATCTTGGTTTTAATGCTTATACAAAAAATTAGGTTGGTTTATCTGATTAATTTATTCGTTCATTTTACTGAGGTGATGACAGAGTAGAAAAAATAAGGATTTTTGAGATTTGAGAGTCAGAGAAATCCAGATTTGAACCCTAGCTCTGTCTACTCCATAGTAGCTCTGTAAGCTTTGGCAAGTCACTGAATCTCCTGGAGCCTGAGAATCCATGTCTGAAAAATGAAGATACTAATTTTGTGAGAATTACTAATAGTATAGTACCTAGCACACAGTAGGTTCTTTAAAAATGGCTGCTGTCTTTTATGGAGTAGTTACAACATGTGAAATAACTATAAGAAGACAATGATAAGTAAAAACTTGTTTCTGTCCTCAGAAAAAACAGTAGTGGGGGGAAAGGAATGTAAAAATAATTCCTATAAAATTGTTGTGGATGCTAGGAAAGAAGTCAGTCTAGGGCACAGTGATGAGAAGACCCCAATCTTTGCAAATCTACCAGTAAACCACAACAGTTAGAATTGAAAGCAAAGCTCTTCTTCAGAGCACTGAGAATGTACAAGTCAATTTTAAACTAGACATTCTGATTAGATCAGCTCAACATATTTAAGATAATTAACAGTTGTCATCATCACAGTACCATGTGAACAAGGATAATAATGATAATGAAATATTTTAGGGGTGGATTTGGGGTTTTTAAAGAGTATTTTTAAAACTAATGTTTAAGAATTAGTCTAATGTTAGTAATGAATCATGGAACTTTACATCAAAAACTAGGTATGTACTGTATGGTGACTAACATAAAATAAAAAAAAAAACTATTAAAAATAAATAAATAAATAGTCAATCCTTTAAAAAAAGAATTAGTCTAATGTTAATGTAGTTAACTAATATTGTTAATGTAATTAATTAATGTTTTGTTATGACTAATGTTAAACTAATGTTTAAGTATTTTACTCACTTCCTTTCTATTCTAGATCATCACTATTATGTGTGAAACAGAAACTACAAGTAGAATCATTGAAAATTGTCTCACTTTATTTCTTAGTAATTAAAAAACATGGCTGGGAGGTGTTAGAGTTTTAAGGGCAAAGTTTGAGAAATGTTATCCCATCTCAGCCATTATTTTGAATTACTATTAAAACCCAACACTAAGAGAAAAATAAAACCCTAACCTGGTAGAATTATATATTTTTTTTATTTTTTAAACTATATGTCTCATCAACTTTAACTTATCACTTTTGCTTTTTAAAGAGTTTTTTAAATGAATGGTATTCTGTCAAAATCATCTAAATATAATTTTTACTTAACACAGATCTTATTAACTGAGACAGTGTTATCACTGTCTAAAATCAAGAAGGAACAACAACACAGATTTTTATAATATGTAAGATGGATAACACAACTGCTGAACCACAGTAAATCTTGGTGGAGCTTTCTGTTTTCTTGCCCTTCTTTATCACCAATTTCCAAGCACATACAGATGTGTTGACTATCACCCAAAGTTTTTAATAATCCTATCGTTATTTTAAATCCTTTAACCTAAAGCAGACATGGAATTTTTTAACCACTAATAATACCATTGCAAACCAAACATTGATCTATTTTTTAAATGACTGTTAACACTATATGTACAAGCATAAAAGATATATTTTTTATTTTATTTTACAGACTCACATAGCACATAGCATTTACCATGTGTCTGGATCTAAGCACCTTCCAAATACTAATTCAATTAATTTTAGGATACTAATGCTAATTTTTTAAAAGATAAATTATTTGAGAAAATCCAGAAACACCATAGTGAGGTGATGATGGGACATTAACAGATCAAAAACATCAATAGCTAATTATACTCAGCTTGTGTCTTCCTCTGTGGAATCTTCAAGCAGTGCCAGCAAATATGCCTCATGTTTCAATATGTATCTTCCAATTTATTTTTCTGTTGACTGGTTCCCCTAATAGTAAACAGTAGTAAATTTCACCAGTCTTTTTACCCTAACTCAAATGAAGGCATTAGGTAAAGATGGACTCTGTTTTTTACTAAATAGACAACCCAGCTGACTTAAGTCTTAGTATTTGTGAGTGTCATACTGGAAGAGTTTTGTTCTTCGTGTAATTCAGAGCCCAAGAAAAAGCCTGGCACATAGTCTATTCTTAAGATATATTAACTGAATCAATGAATCATGTTTTTTCCAAGTAATGGGAATGTCTTCAGTGAAGGGATTCTTCGAAATTGGCAAAAGTCTTTTTGAAAAAATGGATTTTTTTTTTCTACTAGGTTGCTAACTAGGGTGACAACAAGCAAGCCCAGAAGTAAGCTATGCTTCTTTTTCAACATTTGAAATAAAATTATTTTTAGATATTCTTAATGTATCTATTGTGTATTTATTATATTTATTGTGAATAGTAGCTACTGCAAAATAACTCTCTACAATTGCAAAAAAAAAAAAAGGGGGGGGTGGCTTTTGTCTCTACTGGTCTGGGACTAAACAGCTACTGAGTTATCAAAAAGTTTCCATTACTTTTTTCTGTAGTGTTCTTTTGAAGCAAACTAATAATATTCATTTTTCTTAGATACAAAAATTATTTTTAAGTAATTGCAATAATTAAGTAGCTTTTTTTTTTTTAATATAATGCTTGTTTATTTATTTTAAAGTAAGCTCTACACCCAATGTGGAG
This sequence comes from Ailuropoda melanoleuca, assembly GCF_002007445.2. Lineage (NCBI taxonomy): Eukaryota > Metazoa > Chordata > Mammalia > Carnivora > Ursidae > Ailuropoda > Ailuropoda melanoleuca. Next base: position 83,535,671 of record NC_048225.1, read on the forward strand.
CTTGAACTCATGACCCTGAGATCAAGAGTCGGATGCTTGGGGCACCTGAGTGGCAGAGTTGGTTAAGTGTCTGACTATTGGTTTCAACTCAGGTCATGATCTCAGGGTTGTGATCTCAGGGTCATGAGATCAAGCCCCATGTTGGGCTCCATGCTCAGCACAGAATCTCTTTAAGACTCTCTCTCCCTTTCCCCCTTCCTTCCCCTCACAAAAAAGAAAGAGCTGCATGGTCTAATGACTGAGCCAGGCAGGCACCCCTTAAGTAGCTTCTTTTTTTAAAGATTTTATTTATTTGAGCAAGAAAGTGAGTGAGAGAGACAGCATGAGCAGGGGGAGGATCAGAGGGTGAGGGAGAAGCAGACTCCCTGCTGAGCAGGGACCCCCCCCCCCCCCCCCCCACNGCCCCCCCCCCCCCGACGATCCAGGGCTGGATCCCAGAGCCCCGGGACCATGGCCTGAGCTGAAGGCAGACGCCCAACCAACTGAGCCACCCACGTGCCCCTTAAGTAGCTTGTTTTAACCAATATTTACTTATTTCTATTTTCCCTTATTTTCATTTTCCTTTATTCTTTTTCATTACTAAATCCAGTCAACTTTAATATTCTTTATTACTAGTTACATAAATGTTGTGTAATAAACTGGTATTCCCTTGACAGCTTTTTTTTAATGGCTCAAACCATTTATTTTGTTTATATTCCCTCTTTCACATGAACCTGAGAAAGATACATGATTTAATATCTATATCCACAGTCTCCAAGAGCTCTTGACAGTCTTTTCTTAAAAGCCTTTTCTTGTTCAAGTGGGTAGAATCAAATTGGCAAAGATCTTTTACAACCAGTGATTCTGAGTAGGGACTACAGTGATGGAATCAATAAAATTATGAGACCATAAAATTATGCTGGGACCTAATGTCAAAGCAAAAAAGGAATCAAGACAAAGAATTCTGGTTTACTGTTCCATGCCTTGGGAAAGCACCAAACGAACCAAGTCCAAGCATAAATCAATAAAAAAACTAAGATGGGAATAAAAGCGTAAGTTGGAAGACATCATCATCTAAAACTGACTTTGAAAGAAAGAGGCAAAGGGGAGAAGGTAGAGGAAGAAAGAGTAAAAAGATGGTGTATCCATTGTTAGTATATTTCAAGAAAATCACAACTATATAGACCTGGAAATTTCAAGAAAATCACAACTATATAGACCCCTTAGGGAATGTGTTAGTATGTATAATAAGAGTTTTCCAGATGATGGAAAGATAATTAAGTAAACAAGTTAGATTTATGTGAACAAAGAACAAATAGGTTCTATATCATGGCATCAAGGAGCTTCCTATGAATAAAATTCCATGTACTTTTGGTAGATATTATATCATATTTTAGTCAAAATTCTAGGTATAGTTACTAATTGTTATCATTTGCTTGGTGGGTAACATCACCAAAACTTGCTTTATGGTATGGAGAGATGTTCTAGTGTTAGTTTTTGAATAGTATTGTTCCTTAGATCATTATTCTTTAATGCCAATTCAGAAGTAGGATTTATCAAACCTTATTGACAAAAATGACTCTATTACAGTATGTTAACTTTCATAAGAGTGTAATGACTTAAGATTTAGCTCTAAAATTAAATCTAGGTTCAAATCCTTGTTCTACCACTTACTATGTAAAAATGGACAGATAACTTAAACTCTCTGTCCTTCAGCTTCCTCAGTTGTAAAATGGCATTAACATTGTCTCCTGCCACATATGGCTATGTGAGAATTAAATAATTTTTGACACATAAAGTAATTGGTACAATGTGTGGCACAAAATAAGTATTCATAGTAAGTATATAATTATTATTAATTTTTAAAATTGTGTTTTATAAAATATTGGTATATAATTGTATGATATTTGGTAACAAAATAAAAAATAAGTAGTAAATAATGTTCACTAAGTACATAGACTTAAACTGAAGGCTTTTTTTTTCCTTAATAATATTTTTTTATTATGTTATGTTAGTCACCATACAGTATATCCTTAGTTTTTGATGTAGTGTTCCATGGTTCATTATTAACACCCAGTGCACCATGCAATATGTGCCCTCCTTAATACCTATCACCGGCCTATCCCAGTCCCCCACCCGCCTCCCCTCTGAAGCCCTCAGTTTGTTTCCCAGAGTCCATAGTCTCTCATGGTTCATTCCCCCTTCTGTTTCCCCCCCCCTTCATTCTTCCCTTCCTTCTCCTACCAATCTTCCAGCTAGTTCTTATGTTCCATAAATGAGTGAAACCATATGATAATTGTCTATCTCTTAAACTGAAGGCTTTTTAAGTAAAAACAACCTACAAATTATGTAAATTTCTTTAAGTCAAAATATCTTTAATAATGCAAACATTAAATTAATGTCCTTTTATGAGGAGACAGAAATATACTAAACACTTTATCATTTTAGTGAGAACTCTTAGCCTAGCATAGAACTTGGCAACAGAGAATAATAGGATATAATTATATATACATCCTAGCATTCATCTGTCATTGTTACTTCTTTGTTCATGTTATAGATTATATAAAATCTAAACCCTAAAATGGAAGAAACCAAAAGTCAAAGTTTGGAGGAGGATTTTGAAGGACAGGCCACACATACAGGTAAGCAAATCCAGAAGGAAAAAAAAAATACTAGGTTAAAATTAAATGTGGATATCTCTAAAGTTCTTACTGACATTATTCAGTATGAAATTTAAGTAATATCTTTGAATGGTTTGATGGAATCATCTAAAAAACATTTGAGTGGGAAAATTAATGTGAAATCAAATACTTTTGAAGTAGTTTTATTTAGATGTCAAAGAATGAGAAAAACACTAATTATTGAGAATTTCTTACTACCCAACTATAAGTCCTCTTCCACACTATAATTAAGCTCTTTCCTCTCTAATTTCCCCCACTATGAACTTTTCTTGCAATTGTAAACAATAGTAGACCAAAAGGTAAATTGTTTTTAATTTTAATTTTTTGAATCTGAAAAAAATAAATGATAAAACATTCTTAAGTCAAATGGATTTCAGTATTCCTCTAGAAAACCTAAGATTTCAATTCATTTCATCCAGAGCCTGTTTTCCCAATCTGTTAAATTGTAGGAAACTGTATATATGGCCCTACTAAGAGTTTAAAAATCAAATAACATGTCAGTTTAAAAGTTCAGTTTGTACCTCTTAAGCCTCTTCACTTATTTTGTATACCTGCAACTAGTATAATATTATATATCAACTACACTTCACTTAAAAAAAACAACACTTGAAAAAATAAATAAAAATAAAAGTTTAGGCTTTTTAATTCTATTGAATCTTATTAAACTAATATTTTCCTCTCTCTTTTAATAATATGAAATGGAGCCTTTAAATTAAGCCAGAGAGTTGAATGAATTCTCATGAGTACTAGACAAAATGCATGGGAATTCATTTCATTATTTTATTTTATTTTATTTTATTTTATTTTATTTTATTTTATTTTATTTTATTTTATATTTAAGAGAGGGAGAGAGAGTGAGCACAAGCGGGGGGAGGGGCAGAAGGGGAGGGACAAGCGGACTCCCCGACTAGAGGGAGCCCCACCTGGCTTGATCCCAGGACCTGAAGATCATGACCTGAGCTGAAGGCAGATGTTTAACTGATTAAGCCCCCCAGGTGCCCCAGGAATTCATTTTATAACAACAGTGTGAAGAGTACCCATCTAAGTATGACAGAACCAAGAAACCATAAAGGAAGATTGATAAATTCAGCTATAAAAATGAGGGGGGAGAAGGAAGGAAAGAAATGTCTGCTGATAGGTCATCAGTAGCAAATTTCAAAAAACATTTGACAAACTGAGGGAAACCAATTGCAATTCAACTGACAAAGGGTTAATTTCCTAATAAATACTGGAATCTCCTACAAATCAATAAGAAAAAGAACAACAATCAAATGGAGAAATGAGCAAAAGATAGGTCAGACAATTTAAAAAACAGCACTTATGAAGTTAGTACTATTGTGAGATACATTTTTTTCACACTGTTTGTAAAAGTAAAAAGTTTAATAAGACACTTTGAAAAGAGGCATACTTATATATTACTGATAGGAGTGTAAACTAGGACAAGTTCCTTAAGAGTAGTTTAGCAATATCAAAATTAGAAATATATATATGCTTTTTGACCAAGCAAATTTACTACAATAACCTATAGGTAGACCTGCATAGATAGAAAAAAAAAATGTATGTGCAAGATTCTTCACTCAGGATTATATATTATAGAAAAAGCGGGGAAGCAACAATATACATCAATAAGAAACTTTTTAAAGTAAATAAATATCAACACAATGGAATACCATGCCTCCATTTTTTTTCAAAAAAAGGAAGAATCTCTTTATGTATGTATATGAAAAAAATCTGAGATATATTATGAATTAAGAAGAGCAAGATGAGAAAAAGTGTCTATAATAAACTATCACTTGTAAAAAAAACAGGAGATAAAAGATTACCTTTTCTACACATATAAACACATGCTATACACATGCATATTTTGTATATACAGAAAACATATCTGGAAGATGAAGACAATACAAGTAAACAGAAAACAATGATTGAATATAATTTTAATATAAGTAACTTTATATTAAAAGTATATACTATATAAATTAAGAAATTATTAAGAAATATGTGGGAGAAAGAGAACACATCCACACATATAATATTAAAGGTATAGATATGGCTAATCTTTAGTAAAGGATATTTAAAACTCCATATTTCCAAGAATTTAGATCTTCTTTTTTTTTTTTTTTAAAGATTTTATTTATTTATTTGACAGAGATAGAGACAGCCAGCGAGAGAGGGACACAAGCAGGGGGAGTGGGAGAGGAAGAAGCAGGCTCATAGCGGAGGAGGCTGATGTGGGGCTCGATCCCATAACGCCGGGATCACGCCCTGAGCTGAAGGCAGACGCTTAACCGCTGTGCCACCCAGGCGCCCCAAGAATTTCGATCTTCTAAGCACTTCTATTATTTATCAGGAAAACTGAACATCTGAATTCCAGTTGGATCATCCTTGATTTAATTAATTTTTCTTAAATCTGCAAATTCCATCCTCTCTCCATTTGTAAAAGGTTCTTAGAATCTTAAAAGGAATTGGATGATTGTGTAATAATTTTCTGAAAGCCATTTTAGTTCTGTTAATTGAGATCAGGTCTTCTCTCACTGGTTGTCTTGTATGTGCTATTATTGTTTTCTGGACCTTGATAACACTTCAATTTATTTCCCTGATAGTCCTAGTGTCCTGCTAATAGTGTGGGCCAATTCTAGATTATTGCTGAAGCTTCCTTCTTATTTAATAAAAGTGCTATTTTTCTAAAATTCTAGTTCCCACTACATTCTAATTTTTTAATATATTTACCCTCAAATTTTGCCAATAGTTGAAAGTACGTAATTTGAACTTTCATTAACGTATGATGTTTCAGAGAAATTCTTAGCCAAAGCCCATTTAACAAGGTTAATGTGGGAAAACATTTTTATGAGCAGGGCAGTCAGACATTTCTAGCCCAAAAAAGATTTTTTTAATGATACAGAAGATGACAAGTCTATTCCAACGTTGATACTTATACAAATTTCAATGGTATAAATAGTCGTTTTGAAAATAAGGAGGAAAACAATTTGTTTTTTCTTTTATTCCAGGACCAAAAGGAGTAATAAATGATTGGAGAAAGTTTAAATTAGAGAGTGAAGACGGTGATTCAGTTCCACCTAGCAAGAAGGAGATTCTCAGACAAATGTCTTCTCCTCAGAATAGAGATGACAAAGACGCAAAAGAAAGATTCAGCAGAAAGGTAAGGAAAAATCAATAGTAAACAATTTACGATGAGTTTTTAGTCTAAATGACTCTAAAGAATCACTGTAGAGTTATAAAATAGATATATTTCAAAAATATTTATTATAGTACTTGTTTATGTTGGCAAAAAAAACCCAGGAAATGAAGTGAATGCCTGTGAAGGTAATTCCATATTAAAAAATGTATGACAGCTATTAAAAGAATGAGTTACAAATATATGAGCTGACTTACAGGCAGTTACATAATATGAGAAAGCAAGACACAGAGTATTTTAAGCTACAAAATGATCCCATTCACTGAAGCAAAGGGAAAAAAACACATCACTGTATATGGTTTTACGTTTATATAATTATATGAACAGTATGTAGAAAAGTATGGAAAGACACTCACCAACTTGACTATACTGGTTATTCAGAAGGGTGGGATTGGTTGAGAGATCGCAACTTTCTTTTTCCAAATAGGAGAAAGAAGGTAAGGAGAATAAGCCACATTTTTTTAAAAGTATCATTTTTTTTTAAAGCAGAATTAAAAAAAAAAATCTCACTTATTTACTTGTTATATGATGTGTATGTCCAAGTGCTATGTCGAAATATGTTAACGGAGATTATCTCAGAGTATTAGAGTGGTGAAATTTCGCTATTTATTACTTCCTTCCTTTAGCTTTTAGCCTATTTTTGAATTCTTATAATTAGCATGCATTATTTATAAACAATAACAGCAATCATATTAATTTAAAACCCGTTAAGTGACTTCCATTGTGGATAAATCACTTTAATGGGTTCTTTATCTACAATGTATATGAGCTGTATATTGATTCTCAACAGACAGACTACATCAGAAACATACTTGGTTTTAGACTTCTGGCCATTGTAAAAATCTTCAAGTCTAACATCTTGTTCCAGATTTGGGTTCCTTCACTGAGACACTATGTGATATGGATGAGACAATTAAATTTTCCCGTCTGAAGAATTGCAACAACACATCCTCTCTTTGTTTTAAAGAGATGTGAAGAGAAAATAAATGTAAAAGTATTTGAAACATGTAAAATGCCATACAAATGAGAGACATTATGATTATTAAAGGTGTTGTACAGGTTAAGCTTGAGAAATGTATCTGAATGCCTAAATGCCTGAATATGTGAATGGAACAAGTTCTCACAAATGCATATGTAAATCAATATTACAATATTGATACAATATTTGTATGGTTCAGTCTGTTAAATTAATGGAACTATGGTAGCAACATAAAAATTATATAAAACATTTAACATTTTGGGGAGTTAAAACAAATAAAATTGAGAATTATCTTAAAGCAAAAAAGTAATATGACAGGGAAAAGAATAAGGACATTAGAAAAACAAATATAAGAGGCAGAAATGAGAAGGAATTAATGAAAGCACCAGATATTCTTACTTAACCTGAATCTTAATATCATCTATAAAATGAGAGTAATAATACCTACCTCATAGGTTTGTTGTGAGGATTAAGTAAAATAATCTATGTAAAGTGCCTAAGACATAATAGATTTTCCATAAATACTAGTTTTGTGCCTTCTCAATTCTCCTCCACTTTAAAAATTATCAGCAGTTGCTGTTTGAAAGGCTACCTGATGGCAGAGCAGCAGCAGTGAATCCCCTTGAGAGCCATCCAACTTACGTGGTCCTGGGTGGCTCCACATCTCTCAATCACCTTATGTCCCACATTGTTCCTTCATACATATGTACATACATGTACATACACATGTATACAGATGTATATATGTATGTATGTATTTTGGTGGAGGAAGAGAGTATTTAACATTCTATGGAATAAGTTAATGATGGTGTAGCTATTTAAAAAGGCTCTGCAGATACTTTTGTACTCCAGCTGCAGTGGAAAGTAGCTGTCTTGGAGATGGAAGTCTTTCCTCACTTTGGCCTAAACCAGTAGATAAGAATCACCTGAAGGGCTTGTTTAAGATGGCTCACTCAGCCTCACACATACAAGTTCTAATTCAGTAGATCTGGGGTGGTGCTCCAAAATTTGCCTTTCCCAGAATTTCTCAGGTGCTGGTTTGCTGCTGACCCAGCATTAACCTCTTGAATGATCTGATGAACTCCAAATAATAGTAAAAGCTGTCTTGCTTGAATTCCATTCCACATTCCAAAAAGTCACTAAGTGATAAGATACAATCTTTTTTTTTCTTTTTAAAAATACAATCTTTTAAAGAACTTTTGTGGAGGAGATACTATCTAAAGGCATTTGTTGGGGACACATTTAAATTGTGTGTGTATACCCTTTTTATTTTTTATGAAAGTCACTACAGAGTAGACCCTGCTGGGATTTTTTCACCCAGAGTGATGGGTAGCTAAGTGGCACATTGCTTACTGAGATTGTGACCATCTCGTGGCTCAACTATATTCAGCAATATTTAGGCATGCATTTAATCATGCAATAATTACTGACTCCTATTATGTGCCAGACACTACAGCAAATAATGAAGAGAGATGAATAATACAAAATTCCTGTCCCATGGGACATATCAGTTATAAAAACTATTATGAAAAAAATAAATATATAATACAATGTCAGGTAGTGTTTATTGCTATGAAGAAAAATAAATCAGTATAAGGAATAAAAAGCATAATGTGGGGACTCTTTTAGATAGTATAATCAAAGAAGGTAACATTTGAACAAAGGCTTGAAAGTGGTAAAGGAGGAAAAGGCCTTCACATCAGGAGTAAGATAGAATGGTGGGGAGAAAACAGTAAATGCAAACTCTTTGAGTTGAGAATGGATTTGATATGTTTAAGATTATAAATTTCTGGGGGTGCCTAGGTGGCTCAGTTGGTTAAGCTTCTGCCTTTGGCTCAGGTCATGATCCCAGGGTCCTGGGATGGAGCCCTGCATAGGGCTCCTGCTCAGTGGGAAGCCTGCTTCTCCCTCTCCCCCTGCTCCTCCCCCCTGCTTGTGCATGTGTGTGCTCTCCCTCTCTCAAATAAATAAATAAAATCTTTAAAAAGTTTTTAAAGAAGAATATAAATCTGACCAAATTATCTCTATCATTTCATCTATTTCTAGATGAGCATTCAAGAATACGAATTAATTCACCGAGACAAAGAAGATGAAAATTGCCTTCGTAAATACCGTAGACAATGTATGCAGGATATGCACCAGAAGCTGAGTTTTGGGCCTAGATATGGGTTTGTGTATGAGCTGGAAACTGGGGAGCAATTCCTGGAAACCATTGAAAAGGAGCAGAAAATCACCACAATTGTTGTTCATATTTATGAAGATGGCATTAAGGGTTGTGATGCTCTAAACAGTAGCTTTACATGCCTTGCAGCTGAATACCCTATGGTCAAGTTTTGTAAAATAAAAGCTTCTAATACAGGTGCTGGGGACCGCTTTTCCTCAGATGTACTCCCCACACTGCTTGTCTACAAAGGTGGGGAACTCATAAGCAATTTTATTAGTGTTACAGAACAGTTTACAGAAGAATTTTTTGCTGGGGATGTGGAGTCTTTCCTAAACCAATATGGGTTACTACCTGAAAGAGAGATACATGCCCTTGATCAGACCAACATGGAAGAAGATACTGAATAGAGTCACTATGTCAACATCTCATATTTCTCCTTTACAAGTTGAACATTGATTTTGGTAGTATACCTATTCCTTTAGAGAATACCAAGTATGGCCATGGCTATTTTAATTTGTGAGAAAAAAAAGTTTGACACTAAAATTATTTGATTAGCATTTCTTAGTTACTTAAACGCTTAGAAGGCTTTAGTACAAAATATTGTAGTCTTCAGCAACATGTTAGTAGACAAAGAGGATATGGATAATATTGTGACAGTTTTCAAAAATCCCTTTCAAGTTATGTGTTGGTTTTTTTACTCCTTGTTTTTTCCTCAGTGGTATTATTTGGACTTCACAAATTACATTATTAATCATAACTTTGCTTGTGTGATAAGAATAAAGTCTCACAAGGAAATGTCCGTTCTTTCTCAAGTACTCATTATCAAGGCTCTAAAAACATTACATAACCCAAAAAACAACACAAAAAAATTCAGTAAGATATCTTACTCTCTCTCTATATATATATACACACACAAATCTTATAAGAAACTTAGAAACTTTGTGTCACATTAAAGTTATAAAAAAAGGTAATATTTTTAATACAACCTCAGAAGCTAACCTTATTTACAAAAAAAGTTTTATTCTATGGACAAAAGAATATTTAGTAGTGAAAATTACAACTATCATTTTTAAATTGCCTATTATGGGCCAGCATCTTATACATATAATGTGTAATTTTTAACCACAATTCCACAAGTAGATATCCATAAGTGGATAGCACTTTATAAATGATGAAACTGAAATTCAGAGTTCTATTTCTATTTCCCTTGAAAACACTGGGAAAATTTTCCTCCTACACAAACAAATGGAAATGCAAAACAAAATATAATTTGAAAAATGTTTTTAAATGCATAATGAATGAACTGTAGAGCAAGATAAAAGAAACTTCTAGGTGTCTGAATCAGAGTAGGAAATAATGGTGAATGAGAGCTGAAGCACTATGGCCCATATTTGAAGACTGGTGCTTGATAAATCACCCAAAACGGGCTCCCCGTGGGAAGTCTACTTAAAACAGATTTTCTTTGGGTGCCTGCGTGGCTCTGTCAGTTAAGCGACTTCCTTCAGCTCAGGTTGTGATCCCCTGGGATCCCTGCTCAGCAGGGGAGTCTGCTTCTCGCCCTCCCACTGCTCATGCCCTCTCTCTCCCTCACTCTCTCTTTCAAATAAATAAATAAAATCTAAAAAAAAAAACAACCCAGATTTGCTTCCCCGCCCTCCGGCAGACGAATGTTCAAATCAGACATTTGTCACAAGTTCTAGTCTCCATTATCCTAAATGAAGATTTTGTATCTTCTCTTTCCTTAAATCTTTCATACCATTTTCCCCCAGTCCAAGCACTTCACCTTCCTCATATTTCATTGAGAAAATAGAAGTTGTAAGACAGGCCCTACCTCACCTTTCCATCACTACCTGCATAGTCCAGGATGGCAAAGGAGTAGGAGACCTTAGTTTTGTCTAGTCCCAGAAATACAGCTAGATAGCTACCATATCATTCTGACACCTGTGAACTCAACTGGAGATCTAATAAAAGAATTGCTGCAATTCTACAAATAGATAAGCGACCACTTTCTGCAAGGTAAGAGGTGCAGAGAGTGAATGCAAAGTGATATATCATCGGAAGATAAACCATGGGGAGAGGGAGCCTCTGAAAGCTGGCACTGAAAAGTGATAAAGCAGTAGAGCACAAAATCAGAACTTTTAGAAGACTGCTCTGGTGAGGGACGTCCCTGCCTGAAAGGTGTTCAGGTGGCAAAGTGGGGCAGAATCCTAGGTGGGACAGTGTGGTCTCAGGATTCTGGAAGACCGGGAGTGCCGAGGCATGACAGAGCTCCCAGGCATTGAAGCAGGGAAGCCAGCTGCAATCAGCAAGCCCAGGAGTGGGCTCTCAGCTCAGAGAAATTTGGGGCACAGTTGGGTGAATGCTCTCCAAGCAGGGGCCCAGGTTGGAGCAGAACTGCAATAAGACCCCCCATCCTCCCCAGGAGGGTGGCGCAGGTGCACACCTCAGGAATCTGCAGGGTTTAGGGGCTTGAAATAGGGCTGTGTGCCTGAGATAGAAACACTTGGTCACAGGTTAAGTGGGTGCAGAGTGTGAACAGAGACCAAGGAGACAGGAGTGATTGACTGCTTTTCCCTGTGGGTGCACTGAGGAGTGAGGCCCCAAGATCTGGGCTCCGGGCTGGAGACTGAGAGGCCACCATTTTCATTCTCATTCTCAAAAGCGGCATGGAAAGCCTTCAGGGAACAAAAGCCACATAGAGCAATCCGGAGTCGCTTACTTAGCCTGGCCCCCTGGCAAAGGTGATGCAATTCCATCCAGGCAAAGACATTTGTGAATCAACACAACGGGCCCCTCCCCCAGAAGATCAGCAAGAACATCCGGCTAAGACCAATTTTACCGCTCACAGAGAACTGCAAAACTCCAGCAATAGGGAAAAATAGTACATAGAATTCATGGTTTTTCCCCATGATTCTTTAGTCTTTCAATTTTAATTATTTTTTCTCTTTCCTTTTTCAACCATTTTCTTATTTTATCAGCTTTTTTTTATTTTTTATTTTATTTATTTGACAGACAGCCAGCGAGAGAGGAAACACAAGCAGGGGGAGTGGGAGAGGAAGAAGCAGGCTCCCAGCGTAGGAGCCCGACGTGGGGCTCCATCCCAGAACGACGGGATCACGCCCTGAGCCAAAGGCAGACGCTTAACGACTGAGCCACCCAGGCACCCCTTATCAGCTCTTTTTAAAAAATCTTTTTTAATTTTCATTTTTACAATTACATTCTATACTTTCTATTTAATTTTATTTTTGTGCATATATGAGTTTTTCTTTCTTACAAATTTGGGATGCAGTTTCTTCTAACAAACAGATCAAAATACACCTGGAATCTAATGTATGGCTCTCTTCCTTTTTTCTGTCTGATCATATTTTCTCTTTTTCTTTCTTTTGATTTTTTTGCTTGTTTAAGTCTTTTTTAATTTTCATCTTTACAATTAAAATCTATCCTTTCAATGTATTTAATTTATTTGTATATATATAAGTTTTTCTTTCTTTACAATTTTGAAATGTAGTTTCTTCTAACAAACACACCACAATACACTCAGAATATAGTGTATTGCTCTGTTCTGTTCACCTATCTGTTTATATTCCTTTTCTTTCTTTCTTCCTTTCTTTTTGTCTTTTAATTTTTATTTTTACAGTTACATTCTATCCTTTCATTGTATTTAATATTACTTTTGTACTTATATGTTCTTCTTTCTTTACAATTTTGGGATCTAGTTTTCTAACAAACAGACCAAAATACACACAGAATCCAGTGTATTGCTCTGCTCTGGTCACTTGTCTGATTATCTTTTCTTTTAAAAAAAATTTTTTTGGGGGGTGCCTGGGTAGCACAGTCATTAAGCGTCTGCCTTTGGCTCAGGGTGTGATCCTGGCGTTCCGGGATCAAGTCCCACATTGGGCTCCTCTGCTGGGAGCCTGCTTCTTCCTCTCCCACTCCCCTGCTGTGTTCCCTCTCTCGCTGGCTGTCTCTCTGTCACATGAATAAATAAAATCTTAAAAAAAAATTTTTTTTTTCAGTTTTGGGTCTCTTCTGATTTGTTTAGTTTATATTTCCCTGGGGTCATTGTTACCGTTTTAGTATTTTGTTCCGTTGTTCATCTATTCTTCTCCAGACACAATGACAAGACAGAAAAACTCACCTCAAAAAAGAGAACAAGAGGCAGTATTGACTGCCAGGGACCTAATCAGTATGGATATGAGTAAGATGTTGGAACTGAAGTTAGGAATAACGATTATAAAGATACTAGCTGGACTTGAAAAAAAAGCATAGAAGACACTAGAGAATCCCTTTCTGGAGAAAAAAAAAAGAACTAAAACCTAATCAAGTCAAAATTAGAGGCTATTAATGAGATGCAATAAAAAATGGAAGCTCTAACTGCTAGGATAAATGAGGCAGAAGAAAGAATTAGTGATATAGAAGACCAAATGATGGAGAATAAACAAGCTGAGAAAAAGCTAAACAACTGCTGGATCATGAGGGGGAGAATTCAAGAGATAAGTGATACCATAAAATGAAACAATATTGGAATATTTGGGCTCTCAGAGGAAGAGAAAAGAGCAGGGGCAGAAGGCATATTGGAGAAATTATAGCAGAGAATTTCCCTAGTCTGGGGAGGGAAACAGGCATTCAAGTCCAGGAGGCACAGAGAACCCCGCTCAAAATCAATAAAAATGGGTCAACAGCCCAAAATATCATAGTGAAACTTGCAAATCTCAGAGACAAAGAGAAAATCCTGAAAGCAGTTAGGGACAAGAGGTCCGTAACCTACCAGGGTAGAAACATTAGATTGGCAGCAGACCTATTCACAGAGACCTGGCAGGCCAGAAAGGACTGGCATGATATATTCAGGGTGCTAAATGAGAAAAACATGCAGCCAAGAATACTTTATCCAGTTAGGATGTCATTCAAAATAGGAGAGATAAAAAGCTTCCAGGACAAACAGAAATGAAAAGAAATTGTGATCACTAAACCAGCCCTGCAAGAAATATTGAAAGGGATCCTTTAAGCGAAGACAGAGTCCAAAAGTAACATGGACCAGAAAGGAATAGAAACAATAAAGAGAAACAGTGACTTTATAGGTAATACAATGGCACTAAATTCATATCTTTCAATACTTACTCTGAATGTAAATAGGCTAAATGCTCCAATCAAAAGACATAGGGTATCAGAGTAGATAAAAAAGCAAGACCCATCAATAATCTGTCGGCAAGACATTCATTTTAGACCCAAAGGTACCTCCAGATTTAAAGTGAGGGGGTAGAAAACCATTTATCAGGCTAATGGACACAAAAGAAAGCTGGTGTGCCAATCCTTGTAACAGACAAATTAGATTTAAAACCAAAGACTATATAATAAGAGATGAGCAAGAACACTATATGATATTTAAAGGGTCTATTAAACAAGAAGACCTAACAATTATAAATATTTATGCTCCTAACATGGGAGCAGCCAATTATATAAACCAATTAACAACAAAATTAAAGAAATACATTGATAATAACACAATAATAGTAGGGGACTTTAACACCCCACTCATTGAAATGGACGGATCATCTAAGCAGAAGATCAACAAGGAAACAAGGGCTCTGAATGACACGCTGGACCAGATGGACTTCACAGATATATTCAGAGCATTTCATCCCAAGAATACACATTATTCTCGAGAGTGCACATGGAAAATTCTGCAGAATAGATCACATACCGGGTCACAAATCATGTCTCAACCAGCACCAAAGATTGGGATGATTCCCTGCATATTTTCAGACTACATGCTTTGAAACTGGAACTCAATCACAAGAGAAAATTTGGAAATAACCCAAATCCATGGAGACTAAAGAGCATCCTACTAAAGAATGAATGGGTCAACCAGGAAATTAAAGAAGAATTTTAAAAATTCATGGAAACAAATGAAAATGAAAACACAGGTATTCAAAACCTTTGGGATGCAGCAAAGGCAGTCCTAAGAGGGAAGTATATAACGCTACAAGACTTTCTCAAAAAAAAACAAGAAAGGTCTCAAATACACAACCTAACCTTACACCAAAAGGAGCTGGAGAAAGAACAGCAAATAAAGCCTAAGCCCAGCAGGAGAAGAGAATTAATAAAGATTAGAGCAGAAATCAATGAAATAGAAATCAAAAGAACAGTAGGACAGACCAACAAAACTAGGAGCTGGTTCTTTGAAAGAATTAATAAGATTGATAAACCCCTGGCCAGATTTATCAAAAAGAAAAGAGAAAGGGCCCAAATAAGTAAAATCATGAATGAAAGAGGAGAGATCACAACCAACACCAAAGAAATACAAACAATAATAAGAACAGATTACGAGCAGCTATATGCCAAGAAATTAGCAATCTACAAGAAATAGATGCATTCCTAGAGACGTATAAACTACCAAAACTGAAAAAGGAAGAAATAGGAAACCTGAACAGACCCACAGCCAGCAAAGAAATTGAAGTAGTAATAAAAAATCTCCCAACAAACCAGAGTCCAGGGCTGGATGGCTATCCAAGGGAATTCTATCAGCATTTAAAGAACAACTAATACCTATCCTTCTGAAGCTGTTTCAAAAACTTTCTAGAAAAAGAAGGAAAACTTTCAAACTTGTTCTATGAGGCCACCCCAAACCAGACAAAGACCCCACCAAAAGGAGAATTACAGACCAATATCCCTGATGAACATGGATCCCAAAATTCTCACCAAGATACTAGCTAATAGGATCCAACAGTATATTAAAAGGATTATTCACCAGGACCAAGTGGGATTTATTCCTGGTCTGCAAGGGTGGTTCAACATCCACAAATCAATCAATGTGAAACACTACATTAATAAAACAAAGGACAAGAGTCTTATGATCCTCTCAATAGATGTAGAAAAGGCTTTTAACAAAGTACAGCATCCTTTCTTGATTAAAATTCTTCACAGTGTAGGGATAGAGGGAACATACCTCAAAATCATAAAAGCCATCTATGAAAATCCCACAGTGAATATCATTCTTAATGGGGAAAACCTGAGAGATTTTCTCCTAATGCCAGGAGCATGACAGGGATGCCCACTCTTACCACTGTTGTCCAACTTAGTACTCGAAGTCTTAGCCTCAGCAATCAGAAAACAAAAAGAAATAAAACACAACTGAATTGGCAAAGAAGATGTCAAACTCTCACTCTTCACATATGACATGATACTTTATGTGGAAAACCCAAAAGATTCCACCCCAAAATTACTAGAACTCATACAGGAATTTGGCAAAGTGGCAGGATATAAAATCAATGCACAGAAATCAGTTGCATTTCTATACACTAACAATGACACAGAAAAAAGAGAAATTAAGGTCAATCTCATTTACAATTGTACCCAAAACCATAAAATACCTAGGAATAAACCTAACCAAAGAAACAAAAGGATCTGTACTCAGAAAACTACAGAACACTAATGAAAGAAATTGAGGAACACACAAAGAAATGGAAAAACATTCCATGCTCATGGATTGGAAGAACAAACATTGTTAAAATGTCTATGCTACCCAGAGCAATCTACACATTCAAAGTAATCCCTATCAAAATAACATCAATATTTTTCATGGAGCTGGCACAAATAATCCTAAAATTTGTATGGAACCAGAAAAGACCCTGAATAGCCAAAGGAATGTTGACAAAGAAAACCAAAGTTGGTGGCATCACAATCCCGGACTTCAAGCTCTATCACAAAGCTGTAATCATCAAGACAGTATAGTACTGGCACAAAAACAGACACACAGATCAATGGAACGGAATAGAGAACGCAGAAATAGAATAGAATAGAGAACCTCAGCTCTATGGTCAACTAATCTTCAACAAAGCAGGAAAGAATACCCAAAGGAAAAAAGACAATCTTCAACAAATAGTGTTGGGAAAATTGGACAGCCAGATCTAGAAGAATGAAACTGGACCATTTTCTTACACCATACACAAAGATAAACTCAAAATGGATGAAAGACTTAAATGTGAAACAGGAATCCACCAAAATCCTAGAGAATACAGGCAGCAACCTCTTCGACCTTGGTCACAGCAACTTTTTGCTAGACATGTTTCCAAAGGCAAGGGAAACAAAGGCAAAAACTATTAGGACTTCATCAAGATAAAAAGCTTTTGCACAGCAAAGGAAACTGTCAACAAAACCAAAAGACAACTGACAGAATGAAAGAAGATATTTGCAAATGTCTTAGATAAAGGACTAGTATCCAAGATCTATAAAGAGCTTATCAAACTCAACCCCCCAAAACAAATAATTCAATGAAGAAATGGGGAGAAGACATGAACAGACATTTCTGCAAAGAAGACATAGAAATGGCCAACAGACACATGAAAAAATGCTTCACATCACTTGGCTTCAGGGAAATACAAATCAAATCCACAAGGAGATAACACCTCACACCAGTCAGAATGGTTAAAATTAACAAGTCAGGCAAGGACAGATGTTGGCAAGGATGTGGAGAAAGGGGAACTCTCTTACACTGTTGGTGGGAATGCAAGCTGGTACAGCCACTCTAGAAAACAGTATGGATGTTCCTTAAAAAGTTGAAAATAGAGCTTCTCTATGATCCAGCAATTGCACTACTGGGTATTTACCCCAAAGATACAAATATAGTGATCCAAAGGGTCACTTGCACCCCAATGTTTATAGCAGCAATGTCCAGAATAGCCAAACTATGAAAAGAGCCCAGATGTCCACTGACAGATAAATGGATAAAAAAGATGTGGTATATGTATATACAATGGAATACTGCTCAGCCACCACAAAAATGACATCTTGCCATCTGCAACGACATTGATGGAACTCCAGGATATTATGCTAAGCAAAATAAGTCAATCAGAGAAAGACAATTATCATGTTCTCATTTGTATGTGGAATTTAAGAAATAAAACAGAGGATCATAAGGGAAGAGAGGAAAAAATAAGATGAAATCAGAGAAGGAGACAGATCGCAAGACTCTTAATCATAGGAAATATACTGAGGGTTGCTGGAGGGGAGGAGGTTGGGGGATGGGGTAACTGGGTGATGGACATTAAGGAGGGGACATGATGTAATGAGCATTGGGTGTTATATAACACTGATGAATCACTGACCTCTACCTCTGAAACTAATAATATATGTTAATTAATTGATTTTAAGTAAAAATTTAAAAAACAAAATATGCACCTGCACCTATACAGTTTCCACTGACATTATGATGAACAAAGCATCCATGCAGCTAAGACCCATGACCAAACTGTGCAGTAGAGCTAACCCTCTCACCCACAGTCATTTTTCTCCTGCAATTATTTTCCTTCTTCTGCATCATGTTCTCCCTTCCTCTATGTCATACTATTCATATTGGCTTGTAAATGGGTTTCAAAATTGCCCACTTTAAAAATATGCTCAAGTATAATTTAAAATTTCCAGCTATCCCTCACCAATCTACCTTCCTATACAATCATGTCTCTCAAAAGAATTATCTAAAGTCACCATCTTTATTCTTCATTTCCATTTTTTTCCCCAGCTGAATCCAAACAGGCTTTTGTCTCAAGCACTCTAATTACAGTTGTAGTCATCTTGTCAAACTTAGTGGCCAATTCTTATTCATTATTTTTTTCTATCTCCTATAAGCATATGTCAAAGCTGACTACTTCTGCTCTTTTTGAGTCACTTCTTTTGGTTTCTTTGAAAACAGACTCTGCTTATTTGCCTTCTATTCTATTGACTATTTCTTCAAAGTAGAAATTGTCTTCTTCTCCAAACACTCATTCTAGGTAGCAGCTTTCTGTTCATAATCTTAACACTTATATTCAGATCACTTTCAAACTTACATTTCTATTTTCACCTCTCTCCTAGACTCCAAAACACTGTGTCTTAACTGGAGAAAGGGAATAGAGGAGGAAAAGAATAGGAAAGAAAAAGTTTTCTGTAATTGTAGTAGATATTGGGAATACAAATATGGGTAATATAGAATTCCTAATTATGGCCAGCTTACATTGACCAGTCTCTAATATACAGTCATTGCAATAGGTATTGTTTCTTTTAATGAACCTAAAATTCCATCTTCTCTTCCTCTTTATAAATTGGGAAAGGCATTTTAAATACCCTATGGCCTATTTCTAAGTTGATAAATTCAAGACATATCACAAGGAGGGCAAGTGCTAGGAGAGAGACATGCTGGGTAATTACATATAAAATAAGAAACTTTAAAAAAAAGTTCGACATGTTTTCTCCTATCAAACAATTGGTAACAAACTTATTAATCCTTTACAGAGTTCTCTGTTAGGGAATTACTGGACTCAAAAAGTCTTAGCAAAAAAACAGGATCCTTATATGAGTTATTTATAATGAAAACACTCCTTAGTGGAACGACTCTTTAGATTGACATTAATTCCATGAGCTGGAAGTAAATGCTTAAAAAGTTGAGGGCAAAGCAGTAAGGAATGATAGTGAAATGGGCATCTCTAAAGAGAACAATATTTTAAGAATAAAGTATAAGTTCTTCTCAATCAGTAGTCATTATTAACTACAATGTAGTACAGCTTTGTAGGGCAGGGGTAGAAAAGCATAGCCAAACAGTGAAAGAAGATTCATCTACGGAAAAGAAGAATAAAAATGAGTGCTTTGAAAGATTCCTTCAATAAAAGCTTTATTCTTGTATTACCATGCATTAATTTAAAATAGAGAGCTAGCAAGCTTAAGCAGGACTAAACCCAGGAATGTATTTAACCCATAATTGCCAAAACAAAAGTAACTAGGTGGCACCTGTGTAGAAAGTAAGTGATGATAGCAACCATTCTCAAAATAAGCACTTGGTGACTAATGAATGCCAGAATGGAGCTTTGATGGTAACACTCATCAGGAAGAGTCGGACAAAAGGCAGGATTTGACTAGAATATTTGAAACCCGCTGCTGCAGAAATCCTGGATTACAAACTCCCCTCATGTAAACACTCATTCTGCTATTACATTTGGCAGGAGGAGAGGAAGAGACCATTTTTGTCTTAGCAAAAAAATGAAGTTTTAAATGTAAAGGTCTAAAATGTCATAACATGTCTCATAATAAGCCACCCAAATAATAACTGGAATAGACTTGAAAGAAGCAAACAGTGTCAGTTGTAAAGTAATATTAAAATAATAGGAAAATTTTAAGGAACATTCAAATTATCTTGGTAAGTGAGAAGCTCGTTCATTTGTTCCTGAAATATTTATGGATAAGCTGCAATGTGCCATGTAGTGTTCTTAACTTGAAGGAGCTTAAGGTAAAGAAAACATACATTTAAACAACCAATAGATAATACCTGCATCTATGTTTATGTCTATAACCATGTCTGTATTAGTAGTGGTGGTTAGCATCCTGAGCACTGGTACCAGACTTCCGGGGTTAATTTTGTGGTCTTGGGTGAGTTAGTTAACATCTCTGTACCTGTTTCCTCATCTGTAAAATAAGGATAATAATAGCACATTCTCATAGGGCTGTGAGGAAAAAATGATTGAATCATGTAAACTACTTAGAACAGTACCTATCATGTAAGTATTACTCAAATGTTATTATTATTATTACTAGTAGGTACTTATGAAGTAAAATGGTGCATACAGTACACAGATACAAGATCTTAAAGATATGCTCCTGTAAATAGAAGCTAATTTATGAAGAAGGTGGGATGCAATTCATCTATCCCAAACACAGCACTCACATTCCTGAATATAAGGACCTTATTAAAAAGTCTATATATTTGAATTGAATGAAAGATATCCCAAAAAACTGCCATTTCAAATTACTGTAGCTACCACAATAAATATAAATTAAATCAGTTTTAGAAACAGATGTGTGAAATAAACATTAACACAGAAATGAGAAAGAAATCTACAGAATTTTGAATTTTTTTCACAATATAATCATGAACATTTACTTAGCTGTTCAAATATATCTAGTAAAGTTTTATCTCATGATGAAAGTTTGATTTCTCTTTGTTTTCTTTTACTATATTTGTTTTCTACAAGTTTTGAGTGTCTAATACATACAAGGAATTGTACGTTAGATAATAGAAACAGGGTGATAAAAATGAGTAAGATATAGTAATTCTTTCTTCTCAAAAGATTTACAATCTAGGAGAGCACACATTCCTGAAGTTGAAAGACATGAGGACTTTTTATTTTATTTATTTATTACTATTTGAGGTCTTATATTCTGGAACCCAGCTGATATTGGATTTCACTGAAGAAATTATTATCCATCCATCATCCTCTAGTTAGCTAACATACACTGTCATCTCTGTTCAGTTCTTCCTCCTATTTTCACTATCAACTCCCTTTTTGAAATCTTCAATCTCAATATACCGCTCTGATGAAGGGTAGCTGTCTACCCTTCCAGCTCTCTCAATCCCTTTACTCTCAATGCACATGTTCTTCAAGACTTCCAGTTTCTCAACCCAATCTCTTTAACACTTTCTCAATTTTCATGGTTTATATTATATATAGTATAATGTTATATAATATACCTTATCTCATTTGATTCTCACAGTTGCTCTATGAGGTAGACAGAGCAATAGTTTTACTATGTCCTGTTCAAGGATGTAGACAATTTTTTTTCAGCTTTATTGAGGTGTAACTGACAAAATTGCAAGATGTCACAACATGATGACTAGATATACATATATATTGTGAAAGGATCTGCCCCCACACACATGTACTAAATAAGTTAATTAACCTACATGATGGAGAAATGAAGGTGTTTACGGTTGGTTGACTTGTCCAGGTTTACACAGCTAGTAAGATGTAGAGTGAGAACCTAACCTTGGACCCCCCAATTCTAGTGCCTATGCTCTTCTCATCACATTACACTTCTTACTTACCAGTCACCAATGCAAAGAATACAACCAAATCTGGGATTCCCTAAACTAGAAGATCTGTCTTAAAATATTTCATGTCCATATGTCAATTTTTCAGGGGAAAAAAAATTACCTGGCATCCAGATAAAGCTTCAGTAAGTCTCACAACTCCAAAATTAGTATGGTGGCCGTGGCCCTGGTAGAGAGAACAGGTCTAAATATATAGTACATAAACTCAGTTTTCAATTATGGATTTTCCTTATTTGGGCAATAGCATTTAAAGAAAACATTAAATTTTATCTTTACTTGAGGTTCTCATCTGTAACAAGTATCAAAGTCTTTTTTTTTATCTTTCAGGGCTTTTTTTTTTTTTTTTTTAGTATACAAGACAATGCTTCTAAAAAATCATTTTCACAAAACCAGGTGTTTTACCCTAGCTTATTTTATTTCTCAGAATGTCCACGCCCTACTCCAACCCCTGAGCACATACTAGCTTGATTTAATCATGCTATATCAAAAACAATAATTCATTTTTAAGGCTGAAATTTATTCATTGCTGACAAGAAATAATAATCTCCTCTACAAGGTTCCTGTTCTAACAAATTAATACACTTTCAACAGGCAATGATAATAACACATGAAATTGAACTTGCTAGGTAACCTGAATTACAGAGACATAATACTAATAAATTGTATAAGACCCACAGAAGTTTAGAAGCAGAAAACCATGGCTGTACATTAACATTTATTAAAAATAAACACAGATGCCATTTTGCCCATCATTTTCTGTACTTTGAGCATTTAAAGAGAAGGGATTTACAAATTTTATTGTGTTGTTTTCACTTTAGCGGGGGTATGGAGAAAACCTTTAAACCACCATTTGACTTTTTCTGAGGAGAAATAGCACTGAATTGCTAACCATTTGAAACTGGAGTTATTTTACTACTCTCCTCAGTTCCATGGTGAAAATTTAAAGTAGAAATAGTTTCAAATACAACAATCATAGCAAGAAACATAAATGATTTAAGTTCACTAATGAAAAGGCACATACTATCAGTTTAGACTTTTAAAAAACCCAGGTACTTGCTGTTCAGAATACATACATTTAAAGCATGAGGATACAGAAAAGTAGGAAGTAAAATGATGGACATATACAGATAACTGAGGTTAAAAAGATATGAAACATTATGAACAATTAATGTCAACCAGTTTGAAAACACACAAAATGGCATAACTGACTTAAGAAAAACAGAAGTCTGAATAATCCTGTAGAAGCAAAGAAACCAGAGAAGTACTTACAAGATATTATGCAGATCCAGATGTACTTACAAGTTAACCTTATCAAACTGACAAGAAACAGGTCATTTAATATAGGCTTTTCCAG
The DNA here is from genome assembly GCF_002007445.2 of Ailuropoda melanoleuca. Lineage (NCBI taxonomy): Eukaryota > Metazoa > Chordata > Mammalia > Carnivora > Ursidae > Ailuropoda > Ailuropoda melanoleuca. Next base: position 83,558,880 of record NC_048225.1, read on the forward strand.
AGAGCAGAAACAGAATAATCACCGATTTTATTAAACTAAGGTAATCTTGATAGTGTAATCTTTCAAAATTAGAAAAACAGTAAGTGAGAAAGGGAAATCACAGGCTAATGTCACTTATTCATTTGGATGAAGAAATTCTAAATAAGGTATTAGTAAATTGAATCCAACAGTGTATGTAAAAAATAAAATATGACCAAGTTGTATTTATCCCTGGGATATAAGGCTGAATGTTTAAAGTTCAGGGCTGTAGACTATGCTCCTACCCTAGCCTTGCTGTCTTTAGTTGCTGTCATCACTGCCTGGACTGCTTCCCACCTCCAAACCATATAGGTGTAGCTACCAAACTTTGTTGCAGCAGCAGCAATAACTATTCACTTAGTCTCAGTGAGTCCTCTGATCAATGGACCCAGAATCCAGCCTCCTCAAAATCACTGAGATTAAATTTTAAAGCATACTTAATCTTGCATTCATTACAAGCAACATCCAAACTGAGAGCTCCCCGCACCTCTCCCCCCTCACTAGTATCTGCCCACTCCCAAGTTGCCATTGCCATAATACTCAAGTGCACTGTCTTCTCCACCCACTTCCCTTCCCCTTCCTCTCTAAAAGCAGCACACTTCCCTTTACTTTTAACCTTTCCCCAGATGTTCCTTCCATATCTTTCATAATTGAAACTTCGTTCTTCAAAGAAGGCATACCTTCCCTTTATCACTTTCAAGTGATTATTCTTTCAAAAATCCATGTCATTCTTAACACTATTACTCCAGATAATATTACTACTTGCTTCTGTGCAAAATCTTATGTACTTTTTTTTAAGGCTCATGCTATTTGTTTGATTTCCATTCTTAGAACTGTCAACTGACCTTTTATTCATTCTCTCTCATTTATCAAAAATTAGATACTCTACTCACAAGCCTTCCTTTATGCTTCAAATTTTATCATGTTGGGTGTTGTAATTATTTTAGTAGACCATCCTCCCATAATCTGGACTCTCTTTTCGTTGACTTCATCTCTTGACCTTCGATAACCACCATCTCACCAACTCACGCCATTTGCTATTATCTATGTGTTATTTCTTCCCAAATCACTATTCCAGGCATTTTTACTTATGATCACAATCATGTCTCCTTATTTACTTGTCAATGACTATAAAAATTTGGGTCTTTGATTTCTTCTAGATCTCCACTGCATTGGTCTTTTTATACCACATTTCCAAACAATCAAAGCATTCTCCCTCTCTCTCTCTTTCCATTACATTTCTAACTCATTAAAGCATTCTTGTTCTCTCTCTTCACTCCTCTACTCCCCATTTCCATCTCTTCACTTCCTTTTATATTCAGCTTAGATTTCATGGTTCATCATTTGAATAATATTCTTAAATAATATTCTTGCCAATATCCTAAATTTTCTAGCCCTTCTTTGGTTTCAACTTATGTTTTAGAAAAGACATATAAATCACCTTTTTTTTTTAAATTTGAGAGGACAGACTACTGGGTTAAAGTCACACAATTTCATTCACTTATTATTACTAACCTCAAATGAGGCTGTACCGGTACACTGCTTGGTAATCCCACTGTTTCTTTAGTCAATTTGATCTCCAATTCTTGGCAACAATTCTTTGAAATCTTCTTTATTTTCTTTCTTTTCTCTCATCAGATGACATTTCCAAGTTCATAGAAATCTGAAGGCATCAGATAAGATCATCTTCAACTTTCCACTACCAAATCTATAAGCCCATATGCACTTGCACCAATTTTCTTCACTTTCTGAGATATTATATTAGATGTTCCTTCTCTCAAGGCCAATAGCTACCTACATTTTAGAGACTATCCTCAGGAATCTTAAACTCATGTTTTCTTGTTTCTGTACAATCATCCCTCTTGCTTCTACATACTCAATCACTCCCTTTCATTAATATCTTCCTTGTTAATGTGCATATGCCCCACTAACTAGTAGGTTTAGCATGTCACTTTCCTGAACTTCACCTCAGTCTCTGAATTGTTAAAATGAAAATATTGTATAAATTATAAAACACTATATGAGAGTTAATGTTACAATTTTTTCCAACCTAAAGATCAAAGGGATTAAGTGACTTCCCAAGGTGTTGTTTCTTAATTAGAAGATCTAAGCATACAAGTCAACTCTCCATAATCATTAGCTATTATTTGTTATAACTTATAATTAAAATTTAGAAAATGTCTTCAATAGTGCTAACTTGAAAGCATAGAATTATTATTTTTTAAACATTGTTATTTTTGTTTAGATATAAATACTGCAGTCTAGTGTCTTAGCTAACTGACATTCAGGGTTTTAATCATGGAGCCAGACATCTGGTGTATTCACAACTAAATTGGATTTGACTAAAATAGAACCTAGGAACTGATTAAACTACCTTCATCCATACCATTAATTTCCTCTTCACAATTCTATAATAAGCAAAAGGTCTCCTTAACAAAGTGAACAAATTAAATGAAAGAACTTTTCTTGAAAGATCAAGCCTTTTTCTACAGGGCTCTTCAGGATCAGAATTTTGTAAGTTCCAAAGAACAGCATAAAGTCTAGCTTCATTTGATGGTGCTAAGTATGTAAAATACTTTACAAAATATTTTTACAAAGATGAAAAAAGAAGGAATAATCTATTTCTGAGTATTGAGACAGGTATTAGCTACTTACTCAAATGTCTATTCATCCTATGTGTCATTGGATACAATACATAATAATGTGCACTCATTTGTATCCACCAAATTTGGATCCATTGACCAAATCTCTGCCCTGCTTACACAAAAGTGTTGTAAAAATCCATTGAGATAATGTATGTGAAAACATTTTAGAAAAAGCAAAAGCAGAGACAACTGTGTTTTCTAACTCCACTTTTATCACTTGTCCTTAACCAATAAATCAAAACCTATTGAAGTATTTACCTTTTAATAGGTTATGAAGTATATAAGAACTCATTGACTTTAGTGACTATTCATGAACATACTTCATATTTCCAATATAATTATTATGTTAAAGTCAGAAAACAAGAACAATTTACTAGATATTTATTATATATTGGCTAGTTTATACTTAGACAAATACTTTAGGTAAAAGCCAAAAACCAAATATGCATTGTAATAGAGCTTGATTATTCCCAACTATTTTGGTAATATGGTTATGAACCTATTGACCTTTGAACATTATAGGAGTAGGTAAAAGGGAAAGACGTTTATTCCCTCCACAAAAATGTCGAAACACGAGAGATGGGGTGCAATTGGAAAAGGCAGATTGTGGTAAGATAATATATGAATTATGTTTTCAGAGTAATAATGTTAGCTATTTCCCTAGGGAACTTCTTTAATTCTCTTTCTCATGTATTTAAGATTTTACATATACAAATGAATATATATGTAATAAGTTTCCTATGGTGAATGCCATCAATTCCTTCCCTCCCTGCATGCATGTGCTACTTCTTCATTGAGAGATGAGCCTCTTTTCCCTCTCCTATAGGATCTACTCTATGCCTGTTTGCTTTGACCAATAGAATACAGAGGAATGACATTCTAGGATTTCTGAGTCCAGTCCTTTAAGGAGTAACAATTTCCCACTTCCTTCCTTTTTGAACACTGATTCTTGGGGCTCTTCCTTTTTGAATTCAACCACTATGCTTTGAGAAGCCTAAGCCCTGTGGAGAGATTATAAGGAGAAGCAGCAGATAAATTGCCAACCATGTGGATGAACTATCTTGGATGTCACAGCCCTTAGATAATTGAAGCCCCAGCCAACATCATGTGGAACAGAAGAACCTTTCACTTGAGACAGCTGAGCCCAGTCTATCCACAGAAACATAAATAAATGATTAATAAAACTGTTAATAAAATGGTTAATGTCAATATGTTTTGAAATTGTTATGAAGAGATAACCAAAATAGAAACTGGTACCTAGAAATAAGAGTAGTACTGGGCCAAAACCAAAACATATAGACTTAACTTTAGAACTGAGCAGGAGATGAAGGCTTTAGGGACTTCAGGAAACAGAGGTGGCTAGAACAATGAGGAAATTGTTATTGAAAGGCAACCCTTGCTATGAAAGGCACTTTCACCTGCAGTAATGTGAAAGGTAGAACTAATGAACTCCTGGAAATCACTAAGGGGAAGAAGTAACTGAATAGACCTGTGCATCTGGCCAAGGAGATTTCCAGGCAGAATACTGAAAATGCCAAGTGACTTTTAGCTGGCAATGATCAAATTCAGAAAAAGAATGATGAACTAAATAAGAAACTGTTCAGTTTTGGAACAAATGTAAGAAATATAAAAGCCTTGAACACCTTTTCCAGCCAGCAAGAAAATCTCAAAGGGGAAATGACCTATGGGCAATGGACAAGTCCAGAGAACTGCAAGTAGAACATATAGCATTAGGGTAAATTACGATCAAGGGTGCAGCTGTAATAATAACCTTTGACTTCAGAAATATTTAAGCCAGTGCCTCACAGATCTCTCAGCTGACAAAAAGACTTCTAAGAAACTTATCAACATATATTACAGTCCATCTACTCAGCGAGGCAATCGGGACCTATGATTCTTAAGGGTGTGGTCCTTCAGCATCCTGTCATTTAGCTCAAAGTAGAGGGAGACGCCAGTCTCAGGTTTGTCGGTTCGCCTTTTATTGAATGGAGTGGATTATAATTTGATTCATAGAAAACATGCAATATCTTTAAAGGAATTACGTAAGTTTGGTCTAAGAGGAAGAGACAGTTCAGAACAAAAAAAGGCCTCTGGGTCTTCAACCTTCGAAAATCAGAAAAAAAGTTGAGAAAGCTATTCAACCTCAAACAAGCCGTTCTCATGGCAAAGGACAACTCAGAGTCAAGTAAAAATCTCATAGGGAAGGGCCAAAGGCTGAAAATTAGGCCCTAATTAACATACACTCCCTGCTCCTAGAATCATGATGAATGAGACATGTGCCCAGCTGGAGTTCAGAATTGCTATGGACCATTTTTGCTTTGCACCTCCCATTTTCCCTTTTCGAACAAGAAATCTATTGCCTGTCTTGCCATTGTATGCTAGATGAGTATGGGGAATAAAACTTGTTTCTTCAGTTCACGCATCTTCATATTGAGAACTGCAGTAAAGGTGGCTCATTTGTACCTGAAACTGATTAAAATGATGAGATTATGGGCCTTGAACCAGAATCTGATGACATATTTAGATGCAACTTTAAGGTGTCTTATGAGGGGTGAATGCATTTTCCATGTCAGGAACAGAAATTGCTATTTGCAGAGGGTATAATAATAATCTCTCAAGATGGTTGCGATCAAGCCCTTCCCTTCTCATATATGTATACTCGTTGAGAGGTAAAAATTTTTTCCCTTCCTCTTTAATCTAGGCCGGTCGTATGGATTACTTTGACTAATACAATGTAGTGATGTTCTGAGATTTCTAAGCCAGGGCCTCAAGAGGACTCATACCTCCTACTTCTCCCTTCTTGGAATGCTCACACTTGGGATATTACTTCTTGAATCCCAATCATCATGATGGGAAGAAGCCCAGCCACACTGATGGAAGAACTTCAAGCTGCCTGGAGGGCCACATAGAGGAAAACTGAGGTGTGATAGCCGGGTTCCCAGCTGACAGCCAGCATCAACTGCCAAACACATGAATGAGCTACTTTGGATGTTTTAATTTTTTATTTTTTTTATAATAATATTTTTTATTATATTAGTCACCATATAGTACATCCCTAGTTTTTGATGTAAAGTTCCATGATTCATTATTTACGTATAACACCCAGTGCACCATGCAATACGTGACCTCCTTAATACTCATAACCAGCCTATCCCATCCCCCCCCCCAAACCCTCAGTTTGCTTCCCAGAGTCCATAGTCTCTCATGGTTCATTCCCCCTTCTGTTTACTCCCCCTTTCTTCTTCCCTTTCTTCTCCTGCTGATCTTCCTACTTCTTATGCTCCATAAATGAGTGAAACCATATAATTGTCTTTCTCTGCTTGACTTATTTCACTTAGCATTATCTCCTCCAGTGCCGCCCATGTTGCAGCAAATGTTGAGAAATCGTTCTTTTTGATAGCTGAATAATATTCCATTGTATATATGGACCACATCTTCTTAATCCAGTCATCTGTTGAAGGGCATCTTCGCTCCTTCCATGATTTAGCTATTGTGGACAATGCTGCTATGACATTGGGGTGCATATGGCCCTTCTCTTCACTACGTCTGTATCTTTGGGGTAAAAAGCCAGTAGTGCAACTGCTGGATCATAGGGTAGCTCAATTTTTAACTTTTTAAGGGACCTCCACATTGTTTTCCAAAGTGTCTGTACCAACTTGCATTCCCACCAACAGTATAGGAGGGATCCCCTTTCTCCACATCCTCTCCAACATTTGTTGTTTCCTGCCTTGTCAATTTTTGCCATTCTAACTGGTGTAAAGTGGTATCTCAATGTGGTTTTGATTTGAATTTCCCTGATGGCTAATGAAAAAAGACAGTCTCTTCAATAAATGGTGCTGAGAAAATTGGACAGCTACATGCAAAAGAATGAAACTTGACCACTCTCTCAGACCATACACAAAGATAAACTCCAGGTGGATGAAAGACCTCGATGTGAGACAGGAATCCATCAAAATCCTAGAGGAGAACATAGGCTGCAACCTCTCTGGCATTGGCCACAACAACTTTTTTCATGACACATCTCCAAAGGCAAGAGAAACAAAAGAAAAAATGAACTTGTGGGACTTCATCAAGATAAAAAGCTTCTGCACAGCCAAGGAAACAGTCAAAAAAACTAAGAGGCAGCCCATGGAATGGAAGAAGATATTTGCCAATGACTGTACAGGTAAGACTGGTATCCAAGATCTACAAAGAACTTCTCAAACTCAATACACAAGAAATAAATAAACAAATCAAAAAATGGGCAGAAGATATGAACAGACACTTTTCCAATGAAGACATAAAATGGCTAACAGACATATTTTGGATGTTCTAAACCCAATCAAGCACCTAGAAAATTATAACTCTAACCAACACCATGTGGAGAGCAAGCCAACTGATTCCTGTCAATTCAGAATTGTGGGGGGGAAATTAAATGGTTATCTTTTTTTAAAAAAAGATTTTATTTATTTTGAGAGAGAGAGAGAAAAAGCACGAGAGGGGAAGGGCAGAGGGAGGGGACAAGCAGACTCCCAGCTGAGCAGGGAGCCTGATGTGGAAGTCAACCCCATACCTGAGCCAAAGGCAAATGCTTAACCAACTGAGCCACCCAGTCACCCTATATGGTTGTCATTTTAAGTCAGTTAGGATTGAGGTGGATTATTAGTAGTAGACAATCAAAATAATACATATGTTGATACCATTAAGTAAATAAAATGAAGATCAAGTAACCCATTTCATCTCAAGAACTAAAACATCACTAATAATGTTTCATCTATTAATTTGTTCCTTCTTGCCTTCCTGCTCTGCCATCAGTCCCACCAGAAACGGTAATACCATCCTGAATTTGGGAATCACTCCTTCACATTGAAAAATTATCATAAATGTGTTCCCATGTAATGCAGTTTAGATTTGCTTGTCTTTAAACTTTATAAAAGCTATCATATTGCATGTGGGCTTCTGAGACTTGCTTTTTCAGGTCATTCTCCCTATTAAACAAAAGTACAAAACCCACAATTTGTCATTCTTTTGTCAATGAACTTTTGGGTGGTTACAAACAGGGCTGCTTTGAACATTCTCACAGATGTGCTCTTGGGCACCTATGGTATAATTTTTCTACAGTATATATGTAGAAGCAGAATGGTCAGGCATTAGGAGTATGTAAATGGTTAACTTCACAAGATAAGGCCAAATTGCTTTCTATGGCAAACTATGCATTGGTTTACAACCCCATCTATAAATGTCTTCTTGACGCACATCTTCTTCGATGATATTGTCATATTTCTTAATTTTTGTCTATTGTATGTAAAATGATATTCACTGTGGTCTTAGTTGATCATTTGAGAGTAAACTTCTTTTTGTGTGCTCAGTCACGTCCTCTTAAAATACCTGATTTGTCTTTTGCTCGTTATTTCTACAGTACAATGATGAATAGAAGTGGTGATAAAATAGGCATCCTTATTGAGTTCCTGATTTTTAATGTATATATACAACTTAATCATGCTGCATTATCCTTTTTTATATAATGTTGAATTTAGCTTATCAATAGTGCTTTTGTTTTTCACATCTGTTAATATGTGTGATGAGTCTGTAACTTTCTTTTCTCCTCCTGAATGTGTCTGATTCTAGTATCAGTAGAAGTTATACCGGCTTCATTAGAGCTGGAGTATCCCCTCATTACCTAGTCCTTGGAAGAGTTTATATGAAATGTTGAACTAGTGCGGTCCTTGAAAGAGAAACATCTGTAGATGTGGGTTAGATGCTTTGTCAAAAAAAATTATCTACTATTCAACACTATTGAATAAATCTATATAGCTTGTCTATTTCTTCTTTGGACTACTTAAGGAAATTGCATTTTTCTAGACCTTGATCTATTTTGTCTAAGTTTTCAAATATATTAAGATGCTCATCATTTTCATCTCTGCTCTATCTATGGGTTAGGAGTCCTTTTCAATCTTTATTTCATCTACTTGTGCCCTGTTTTCTTGTTTAATTATGCCAATTTTATTGTTGTCATGAAAATAACTTTGACATTGTGACTTTTTGTTTTCTAACTCATTGATTTCTTCAGTCGCCTGTATCTCCTTGCTTCAACATTGTTTATTCTGTTGCTCTTAAGTTATATACTTAGGCTTTTTAATTCATGCGTTTAATTTCCTTTGGTACTGCTTATACTGCATCACCCAATTTTTCCAAATGTGGTACTTATAATTAGATTCTAAGTATTTGTTTTCTTCTTCCATCAGGAATTTTTTAAAACTTGTAAATGCATGATCTTTAAAAATTTAATCGTTATTACTGACCTCTAACTTATTTGATTATCCATTTAATACTGATTTTTAAAACTTTATTGTGACTTATTTCATATCTAGTACATGGTCAACTTTTGCTAATATAAAATGCTTAAAAATATTCTCTAATTGCTGATTATTTTATATTTGTCCATTGAATCAATATTAATTGCATTATACAAATCTGTGTTTTCATTCATTCTTTGGCTTTATCAATAATTGAGAGCTACTGAAATCTCCCACTGTGTTGTTAAGTTTGTTGCTTAAGTCTTATAATTTATACATTTATAAATGTATACATTTATACATTAATTTATACATTTTGAGGCCATTTTACAAAGTATGTACATATTTAAAATTGTTATATATTTCTAGTGAATTGATCCTTTTATCATTTAGCGGCCTTCTCCATCTTTAATAATACTACCATAAAATCTAATTCTGATTTAGTATCACTAAAGCTACATAAATTTTGTTACTTGCCTATGTGTTTTCATCTTTTAAAAAATCCAGCTTATATATATAGCTGGATTTTAAAAACTTAATCAACCTGCTGTTGAACTGGGTTTAGTCTATTCAGTTTTATTTTAATTAGTATTATTTGATTTGTTACTATTATCTTACTAAATTTTGTTACTCCCCCACCCCTAATTTCTTCATTTGGAGCTAAGTTATTGTCTTCCTGTTCCACTATTTTAAACTTCTTTTCTTTTGCAATGATTCATTCTCTATTATTTTAGCAGTGTCTTAATCCACTTCCTGAATAATGAAAGCACCTCAGAACACTTTAATTCTAATCACCCTCCTCCCATCTTAAAAGTTATTAACCAGTTTTTCAGTTATATCCTATTTTAGAAGTCCACATTCATGTTGCATAAAATGTTTATTTAGTTTTACAGTTGTTTACAATTTTATTTCTTATAAACATTTCTTAAATTATGGCTGTTTTATATTAACAACACTTTCGTTTACATGTTTATCATTGTATTTGTTCACCAGTTCTTCAATTTCAGATCATCCTTGTGGAAACATTTTCCTTCTTGAAGACCATCCTTTTGCAGTTTCTTTATTGAAGTTCCGTTGATGGTAAAAATCTGTTTTTCATCTGAACATTTCAGTTTTGCTTGGCACAAATTAAGTTGATAATTAGTTTTTCTCAGAATTTTGAAGGCATTATTCCACCATCTTTTGGATACATTGTTGCTATTGAGAAGCCTACGAAGTATGTGGCTGTCTGGCCTTCACTGATGATCTTTTTGTTCCTTTGAATGCTTTTAAAAAATCTTGTGTTTGGTATTTTGTAGTTATATTACTTTGGGTTTAGGCATGGATTTGATCCATGCATGCTTGGGATATACTGTGCTTCCTGAAATTACGAATTCATGTTTTTCCAACAAATACAGAAAATAGTTATTGTCAAACATTGCACTCCTCCATCATCTCTATTCTTCCCTCCTAATACTTCTAGTCTTTGTAATTCTTCCCTTCATATCTCTAAACTTCTCTTTAATACTTGTATTTTCTAACTCGTTTCTCCTTGCTGTGCCCTGGGTAATTCCTTTAGATCTCACTTCCAGTTTATTTATTGTCTCTTCAGTTGAATTTAATATGATATTCAACATGTCTGAGGGCTTCTTTTTTAAATTTCAAGTAACATATTTTTCATTTTTAGCATTCTTTGTTTTCTTTTTTAGATCTGCCTTTGGTTCCATCTTTCATAGATGTTAGTGATGAGACCTTGGAGAACTGAATCCAAAGTTTATTATTTCTATAGATTCTTTCTCATGCTAACTAGTTTAAATTTGCACCTGGTAATCTCCAGTCATATTTTTTTATCTTAATCTACGGAACTCTTGAGCCTATATCTTGCTTCTGCCAGGAGTTACAGGATACTACAAACTAAGTAGCCACTTCAACTGTCCTGGCTAGGACAGTATCTCAGATTCAGATTCATCTCCTTGTTTCTAGTCCAAAGCAAATTGCATATGGCTGTGTTGTAATTGGTATTTGCCATATGAGCAACCAAAGCCCACTTGCATGCTTAATACAGTATTCGCAATTCCCAACTCAAAATGTGTTCATCTGTGGGCAAGTGAAAATAGAGGTATGATTCTCAAAACTTCCCCTACTTTCTTTGAGCCGATTAATGCATCCAAAAAGATTTTATTCAGGACTTGGTTGTTTTGCAGTACCTAGTCTAATGTAGTTTTAGAAGTAAAAGTCTGATTAAATGTATTAAAACAGGTATGACATACTAACCTGAGAAAGCACATGACTTATGGCAATCCTTAATAATTCAAACCTTTCTGGAAAGGTTTCCTACCTCTTGGCCAGAACTTGATCAGTATTTTGGAACTGAGTACACATTAGAAAGGTCCTAGAGTATGAACTTACCCAATAGTTGTTGCCCCACTTTGTAGAAATTTCTCCAGTTATTTTATTACTAAGATATTCAGTCAACCCTATTTGAATTTTCAATATCTTGATCAATATGTGATCCAGATCAACAGGACTAAAATCTATGAAAATAAACCATCATTTGAACATTTTTAAAAATAGATAATAAAGATTTGTTACATGCAACTTCCATCTATATGCACAACTTTATTTTTGGAAGCCTGAGCCATCTATAATATAAGCAGGGCTAAACAAGGCAGCTGGTGATTTCATTTTAGTCAGCAACCTAATAGGCATTATGGCAGCAGAGGTGGCTGCTCTGGTCTTAAATGCAGATGGACTGTTTGCATCTTTATTATTCCTAATGGTTGCTCAGTGTTCTCTGGAAGATCAGGAAGCTGTGTCTCACCCTAATCACTGAAGTAATGAAAGGAGATACCCGCAGCAAGGACTGCAACCGCAACTGCTGCAATCACACCTACAAGTAAAACAAACACAAAACAAGTGGAAATGGGATGAGCAAAAGAAAGGCTTAACTGATCCTAGGCTCTGAAATGTAGGCAACCGATGGGCCTAAACAACAAGCTGCACTTGCACAAACACATATGCTTACACACACATACATACGTATTAAAAGCCAGCCAAGTCTTAGGAGGAAAACACAGCAATAAGTTGAATAGATGGCAAAGGCTGGGCTGGTAATCCAGTCACTTAGCAAAACCTTAAAAAAAAAAAATCTCTCTTACACATATGTGCACTCACACACATTTGAGAGAAAAACTCACACATACTTTAAAAGGTTTCTATAAATATGCACACTGACATTCCAGCCATCTTATGGTACCTAGCTTAAACCAAAAGACAGCTCCAATGGGCAGTGGGTCTCAAAGATGACAAGGCAAAGTCATTTGTGTAACTATTCAAACTAAAAAACATTCCACTGTTAAATCTAAGAATTAGTAAGTTTGTGTTGGTAACTTTTAATTTTACTTATTTTTTCCTAATTGTAAGTTAACCAAAACAAAACTGACCAGAGCAGTCTAGACACAGACACACACATACACACACACTTCGGTACAAAGAATTTAGGTAATTATCTAGAGAGTAAGTACCAAGAAAAATCTGGCTTCTAATTCTCAGTGAAAAGTCTTAATGCTTATAAAGCATTTCTCAGATTGGCATTCCACTTAACAACAGTCTGCATGTTCTTTAATCAATAAGTCTGAACAATGTTAAAGATACTGCCATGCTTCTTGGAGCCTTTAAAATTCTAAAGCTCATTACAAGTTTCCAGACTTGAATTTGACTTTTTTCATAGGACACATATCAAAATCTTCTACAATAGCAGTTTTTCAAAGAACACCAGTCTGGAAAGCATTGGCCCAATTATAATAACTGATTCCCGAAACTCAACAAGTTTTTCTTACAAAAACACAAAAAGTGGGATGCCTGGGTGGTTAAGTTATTAAGCATCCAACTCTTGATTGTGGCTGAGGTCATGATCTGGGGTCATGAGATTGAGACCCATGTTGGGCTCTGCACCGGGTGTGGGGCCTGGTTAAGATTCTCTCTCTCCCTCTGCTCCTCTCACCCTCTCTAAAATCAAATAAACAAACAGACCAAAAAAATAGAAAGTGTCGTGGTTGAGGGCAATTGTGATAATGCATTATTTATAAATCTTTCTATCTCTTCCATCTCCAGCATCTAGCACTTCCCATAATACTCAATAAATACAGGCTTAATGTAGCATGTCTAAGAAAGCAAAATGTAATGGAAATAATTTTAAAATAATGAGAAAACTCAAATTCAAAATACCATCTTTTCAATTATAAAAGAAATTAAATACCTATGTTTTGCTGAATTTTCAATATCATTGTAGTTTTCATTGGTTGTTTTGGTTGCTCATCATCTGTGTTGTCCAATGAAGCTTCAGTATTCATAGAGTAACTCATACAAGCTGCAAGAGGATAATAATAATCAATCCTAAATAAAATGGGAGTAATTCCCATTTTAAAATGAGTTTTAAAGAAGAACATTATAAGGAACATATACAATGAGCTACATTTTCCTTCAATTTCACTTTTTTACAACACAAGGAATTTGCTCATTATCTAACGTAGGTGAATTAAATTTCACGGAACAATTTTTTAAATACTGTATATAGTTTTATAACTGACTGAAATCGAAGAGCCACAGAGCTAGTTCTGAATGACTCCCACAAATTATGGGAGATAGTAACAAATATAGTAAACAAATAGTAACAAAGTACGTAGATAATTACAGGTAATTATGGGTAATATAGATAATATAATTATAGACAATTATAGATAAAATAGTAAAAATAAACCAAAAATCAAAACAGATAGGAGCAAGGTAATCTTCACTCTTAATTGGGATTAATTTCTATCATTCCTATTAATGGATTGACAATAATTTCAAATGATTAGATATTAATATTAAAAGTGGGGATTAGCAACTGCCCCATGGCTAGATCTTATGTACCCCACAAAGCCTAAAATATTTACTATTTGGCCCTATGCAGAAAAAATTTGCTGACTGGATCTAACCTGAAATTTGAAATATAGTAGTCCCCCCTAATCTGCAGTTTCAGATACCTGCAGTCACCTGCGGTCCAGCAGCAGATGATCCTATTCTGACATAGAGTCAGAAGGTCAACAGTGGCCTAATGCTACGTCACAATGCCTGTATCATTCGCCTCACTTCATCTTGAGACATTTTATCATCTCACATCATCACAAGAGGGGTGTGTATAAATACAATAGGACATTTTGAGAGAGATAGAGCACATTCACTAACTTTTTTTATAGTATATTGTTATAACTTCTATTTTATTATTGTTATTATTTTTAATCTCTTACCAGGCCTAATTTAAAAATCACAGGTTCATGTATCTAGGAAAAAGCATGGTATATAGAGTTCACAGTATAGAGAGAGGTACTATCTGCAGTTTCAGGCATCTATTGGGATTCTTAGAACTTAACATCTGAAAATAAGGGGTCTACTGTATACAAGCAAAATATAATCATAAATTTGACCTTAAAAGAACTCAGTGTTAAACAAGGCAACCACCTTTTCTCATTTTACAGATGGAAAATAAAACCTGGAAAGTTAAGTGCATATTTGAGAGTCATGGGGGGCAGACTGAGGATTCAAATACAAGTTCTCTTTCTATTTCATTATGCTGGCAATAATTTATGTAGATTAGCTTAGCTGAATTTATTTAACACGGATTAAAAGTGTTTGAACTAAAAACATCCTTAGAGATCCCATAGACCAGTGGTTTTCTTTTTTTTTTTTCTTTTTTTTCCGCTAGTGCTAAAGAATCTGATAGAAAATCCCAGCATGTAAAATAGATGAAAACAGAATTATGCTGGCTAAAGAAAGAATGGAGGGCTCCTGCAGCCAGACTCCCTTCTTTCCTTCAGAGGTGGTAATCAAATGCTGTTCTATAGAACTCTGAAAGTATCTACTCCATGTTGACCCCTTTATTTACAAAAAAGAGAAGAGAACCACAGAGTGAGAGATGATAAATGCTATCATTTAAATTCAAAGTAAAAGAGCTTATTGCTTGGATTAAAAATGTTCTTATAGACATCTTTATATTTCAGTATAACCTGCAAGTTAGATACATAAACTTATTGAAATAGATATCTGTGGTACCAAAATGGATTAAAGAAAAAAAAATGCCTAATTTTCATCAGTTTCCCATGAAGAAAAGTTTACTGTCATTTTCAGAAATCCTCTTTAGTAACTACCTCATTAGAATAAAGGGTATGACCATTCCTTTTTTCCCCTCTTCAAGCATATGATGAAAGTACTTTAAAAACAAACAAAACCCTCTTCTCTTTTTTTTCCCTCCCATATCATATTGGTTACAAAGCCCAAAAATTCTTATTATGAACTGTCTCTAGAACCATTCAGTCGTCTGTATTTCCACAGTTTCTCGTCTTCTCAAGGACTATAACACCTTAGTTCTAGATTATATTATCCTACCAGCTTAATTTTCCCCCTAACTCCATCTATAGATCAAAAAGTTGAGTGAACAGGGGCGCCTGGGTGGCACAGCAGTTGAGCGCCTGCCTTCGGCTCAGGGCATGATCCCGGCGTTATGGGATCGAGCCCCACATCAGGCTCCTCTGCTATGAGCCTGCTTCTTCCTCTCCCACTCCCCCTGCTTGTGTTCCCTCTCTCGCTGGCTGTCTCTATCTCTGTCAAATAAATAAATAAAATCTTTAAAAAAAAAAAAAAAGTTGAGTGAACAGTACAGTTTTATTCATGTTAACGCACATACAATTTTGGTTTTTCTTAGTAAATATCAGTACCAAAAAACTTTTTTGGGGGGCCGCTAAAATCCTTATATCAGATAACAAATACAAATAAAAATAATGGATGAAGCATGAATTACACTTACTTGCTACAGGATTTTTCTTTTTTTTTACTTGAGTACTTGTATTTAAAGAGCACAAAAAATGGCTTTGTCATGATATATTACTTATACATTTAATATTATTATATGCCAAACTCATGCTCTAGTATGTCAAATCTTCTGCACAAGCAATTTATTTCTATAAAAAAGGACATTTCATTGCTCTATTTTCATTTTCAATCTGTCATACAAAATCATATTGATTTGATACAAATCTGAGATAATTTTACTGAAAAAGAGCATTTTTCAAGGATGAATAAGACGTCATAACTGGTTGTTTGCTTTTGGTGGGAGCTTCTGGGATTTTAATTCAAATCTCAGACACTATGTCATTTTACTCGTATCTGAAATTTAAATGCAAATAACATATAATTCGATAGGAAATTAGATCTTAAGCATTCCTTAAAACCAGGTAATTTTAACTTCAGACAAGCCCCAAATTAATCATGTAATCACTTTTTGAACAACTGTCAACAAAAGAGAAAACAAGGACAATAATGAATGTATGCTAAGTCGTAATTTCATTCCAAGCTGCTGATAGTTAGGTAGGACTATTTAGAAGCTTAAAATAAAATATTACGACTTGAACTTCCTAGTTGTCTTCTTCCCCCTCTGTGAATACTGAAGTAATGAGGTTTCACTATACTCAGGGATTTAGTCATAAAAATACATGTCCATTATTACTTCTTTTTCCTTTATAATTAATTATCAATATTTAACCAAACAAAAAATTAATTAGTTCTGATATGAAGACAGAATTGGCAGATGAGTTTCATCAGATTTTAAAGGTGTGTCTTCAAATTTTTAGCTGATACTGTAGATAAAGTGCATCTGAATTATTAACTTAATATCTAGCAGATGACTAACGCATCTAAGAAATCTTAAAGCCACAGTTATCCCTCACCTTAAGTGAGTCATTGTGACAAATTGTTCTTCATCCCTTAAGTCATTTAAAAGTATGTTATTTTAAGGTACTTACCTGGCAAAATATGTATTTCAAACATAGCAACTACTTGGCAAGTATATTATAGAATAGAAATAATTAAATAATAACATCAAATACTTAGAAAATAAAGCCAGATTCTTATAACAAGTTTAACATCCCTAAATGTACAGCAATTTATTTCAATTTTTGAACTTGAACATTTGAACTCCATGAATGGAGTTTATGGTTTATTATATATGAAAACCCCAATTTCAAATATACAGGAAAACCTATACATACTCTAAAATATTACTTTTATACTTTAATGTTAATATTTTTTAGTATAATTCAGAATGTTAATTATTTAAAATTCTTATAATAATACTAGTTATATCACCTTACAGTTATGTATATCTTGTTTGGAAAGTATTTTCCCTAATATTTGTACCAAATTCTCTTAACCCCAAGAGAATGTGGGGTTCAGAGGGGACTTATTTAAAGTCACACAGATGTAAGCGGCATACCTGGATTCAGTTAAAATACTATCTTCACAAAATTATGCGTCTAATATTTTTGAGTACATTAATGTATAAATTAATATTTATTAATAATCCATTATTTTATTATTAGTAAAATGGTATTTTTGAATAATGAATAAGTAAAGAAGTGAATGAGTAAGTGAATATAATTCTAAATGAATAGGATGTTATGAAAAATCACTTAATTTTTCTATTAAAATGTTTATGTTTTTACCCTATTCCGTAATTTGGGAATATATTATTTTGCTATTAAAATATGTTAATTACCAAATCATTCCTTCTAATTCAACAAATAGTTGGAAAAGCAAAACTAATATAATTCTAAACAAGTCATATTCTTGGTCAAAATACATCTGATGCCAGGGTTCAATTCCTGAAAAGCCTAGAGTTACTTTTACCGCATTCATCCTTCAAAATGAACTTAAATGTGTCACTTGCTTTCAGAAGCTTTCTCTAATCCCATATAAAGATAATCCCTGTGCTAAACGTTCTGATAATTCTGTTCATCCCTTTATTATAGAACTAATCACCTTATTTAGAGTAACCCATTTCTCTGTACTTCCTTCTATACTGTGAACTTCTTGAGAGTCAGGACCGTATATTTGATCTCTAGAACCCTAATGCTTAATACACAATGGGCAATCAAAAATAGTAATTAATCACTCAGTTGGGATTTATGTAAGTTTCAAAAACAGGGAAGAGTCCTTAAAGAAGCATACATTATATAATATTAGAAAAACATGTAATCTAGAGATCATGAGTTTGATACAGCATACATCCAAGTATATACACCTAAACTTTCCACAAATTGCTGTTTTGTTTCCTTTGTGTTTGTAATATTAAACTCTTCCTACTCAGTTTATGTATCTCTATACTAGATTACCAGCATAAAAAAAACAGAAAGTAATTTTTAAATACAGTATGAAATATACAATGAAGTACCTATTAAAAGCTTATAAAAAAAAATCCACAAAAAAGACTAATGAACATTTATATATCATCTAAGATTAAAAAGTGGATTTTTAAATACTTCAGTTACTAGCTCATACTAATATTTAACATGGTACAGTGTTAAAGCTTACTGAAGGAAAGTTGAGAAACGATTAAAATATATTTAGTATACATATAAATGATAAAAACAATTCATTAGAGAATAGCATTTAAATTTGATAATAATAGCTAAGAAGTTTATTATCTTGAGGCTATGCATAAGCCTTTTAATTATCTGCAAGGATATTTCAAATTCTAAGAACCATTCAAAACTATGGAACTTCTAATGTATTTGGGATTATCCACTGAAGACTACAGAGCATCAATTTATGCAACAGATGTGTGGTTTCAATTAAAGTGAAACATACAGCAATAATAATAAACAATGGAAAAATGGAAACAGTTTACTAAAATCAAAAATACTAATGTCAAAACTTGGTTACTGTAGATTGCTATCGCTAACCTACAGTCAAAATATTTTCTTCTCATTGAATAATTAACAAAATCACTGCAAATTCTAAAATTTTAATCATTAGTGTTCTTACATTTATGACTTTATTACACTCTGCATAATTAACAATACATACATATTATATCTTCCAAATCAGATTATAGACTTTTTAAGGAAAAGAACCTGGTCTGATTTTTATCTATCCCATTGCCTTGAGCACAGTAAATGCCTAATAAATATCTGATAGACATACTAAATGCTGTAAACTAGAATTAATACGTCTAGTGTTGCATACTGTCATATGTTTTAAATGTTTAAAAAGTTCTGAATTATATCACCACAGAGCTATGACTATCATACCCTTTCTAAATGTTCATGTTCAGTTGTAGTGCCTTACACAAACCTTAAAAATCTTGTATCTGGCTATATGTAAACTTTACAATTTTTCAAGCATAAAATAAGTGAAAAAAGATGTGTTATAATTTCAAAAAAATGACCTATTTAGTATATATTGGTTACTTATTAACAAATATTTAAGAATACCTATCATGTTTGAGGTAGGAAGCTCAGATAAAGAGATAAACATTCTAGGTACTTACTCTCAAAAATCTGACAGTCAGGGGCGCCTGGGTGGCTCAGGCAGTTAAGCATCTGCCTTCAGCTCAGGTCATGGTCACAGGGTCCGGAGATGGGGCTCCCTGCTCAGTGAGGAGCCTGCTTCTCCTTCTCCTCCTCTCTCTTGCTATCTCTGTCACTATCTCTGTCTCTCTCTCTCAAATAAATAAAATCTTTAAAAGAAATAAAACAATAAAAAATCTCAATGAAATCTCTCTCCCTACACTTTTATATCTGATTTTTAAAGTTGTAAAAATAATTAGTTAAAAAATTTTAGAAAATAAAGTAAGTTGTGAATGGGTCAAGTTTTGCATACAGTGCTACCCTTTAATCTTTCATGAATATAATACACACTAAAAGTATGACGAGTAATTCAAAAAGAATATGAAAACCATCTACTATGATAACAGATCCTAGATTCTAACCAACAAGTGATAAATTATACTGACAGAAGCAAAATGCAATTAACCGAGAATAATGTAACATCATTCATTTAAGTCAAAAAAATTTTTGAATGATGCAATGAAGATGGCCATGCTAAAATAAATATCTAGACCATGGAAAATAGTAGTTCTATAGTCTGTGTTGGTTAGGTCCCATGGAAAGGAATTGTTAGAAAAAAGCACAGCCTCTAGAACCAAATTGCTTAAGTTTAAATTCTAGCTCTACCATTTACTAGCTGTGTAACCCTGGAAAAATTACTTGACCTTTCTGTGCCTCAATTCTCTCATCTGGAAAATGGGACTAAGAATAGTATCTATATCATAGGACTATCACAAGAATTAAATGATTTAGTATTTGTAAGGCTCTTAAAACAGAGCCTATACACAGTAGGTTCTATATAAATAATAACTAATAATATTATTAGAATATCAGATTGAATTCAGGGTAATGCCTTTCAAGAAAGACAAACCAAAGTATATTTAAAGAAGTAGTTTTTAATCTTTCTTAGGTCACCAACCTCTTTAATAGCTATAGATCTTTTTCCAGAAAAAAATCCTACAATTACTTTTAAGTGGTTTGTGGACCTCCTGAAAGCCAGCTATGACCCCAAAGGTTATGGGTACCACAGGTTAAAAATTGCTAATCTATAAGAAGACAAACAAGGTGGTAAGAAAAAATGAGGTCTGAAACTATAATAAAGAGACCAGTTAAAGGACTGTGCAAATATTTGGCTTCAACATACTTAGAGCATGAGAGTTGCCCTCAAATTTAAAGCATGGCCTCAACAAAGAAGTATTCATGTTTTACTGTTCCAGATAACTGAATAAGGTGTTAGTTATAGGAAGGCAGACTGGTATTCGGAATAAGGAAGAATACAGTATAAAATCCCCATATCCTAGGAATATAGATTTCAATGTTAAAAGAAAGAGGATGAACTAGGTCAACTCTAATGATCCCATGTAAAATTCATTCAGATTATCAACAACAGAATGGGTCAAGAACTACTGTTAGGCACTAGAGACAAAAGTGAACATAACAATCAAAATCCCCACCCTGATGACTCTAAGTCTGGTTGGCAGAGATAGTGTAGCCACTAATCTGGGAAAACATATTTCAGAAAGCAGCAAACATGTTTACCAGTTTACTTCAAAGTATCTGTCAATTAGGGAATAAACTACAGCTATCCCTTAAAAAATAATAGATTCCAAAGGATTAAAACACAGCTGCTGTTTTAACATCAGATACCGAGCAATTTTAAGTATTTTCTTCTTTAAAACAAGCTTACTGTTCCACATTGTAATTAATACTAACCTGGAGTTGTTGGGGAAAAAAAAACACAACAAACTCACTGGTCTCCAACTAATCTAAGGCTTTACTGACAGATTTGATATTCACCAACGAAATACTTACTTGACTCATCATTGCAGCAAGAGTACTCTGAATCAAATACTCTTATGGTGGGGGGCAGGAATTAATTAAGTCACAGAAGAATAATTAAGAAACTAGAATTAGAAAAAATACTTAAAAATTGCTATATTCAAATTTCATAAACATCCATATTCAAAAGTAACCTAAAGACTTTCTACTATGATGTCAGAAATTTGAAGTCTGACAGCTACATACTCAATATTTATTGATATTTGCAAATAATTACTTGTATCACATATTTCTAAATGTTTCAGGAAGCCTGTCATAAACTTATACACTTATTTATAGATATGTTTCATATCCTGCTCTCACTAGATACAAAAGCAAAGCAAAGCAAAGCAAAACAAAACAAAACAAAAACAGCCTGCTAAATAGAATGTAAGGTCAAATATGAAAGTGACAATTAGGAGGAGAAATTGTTACATTATTAACAGTATGCTAAATCTATGCTCTATGAAAACAATCTTGATCTAATGTTTGGAACTGTCCATTTCAGCTTAGTATCCCAATTATATGAAGGGGTAAGAAAATAAAGCCCACTAGTATCGAAAGATGTTTAATAAACTGTTTAAAAATGCTTAACCAAATAATTAAGATAGTGAATTTTAAGAAAACTTTTCTTATAATAAAAGAAACACCTAAAAGCTATGTATTTCCACCTATTTAAAGCTGAACTTGTTTTATAAAGATTTACTTGCTAGGCTTAGAAAAACCTTAAGTAACTTAAATTTTGGTAGAATTTTCCAGGAAAACACTGACTGCATGTTTCTGAGAAATTAAAACTGAACATTTTTAAATGCCTCAAAAATATCAAACAGAACTAGTATTAAAGAAATCTAAAGACATATTTAAACTAGATGCCTTATAGGTCATCTTAGCAAAAGTCTAATCAGGTTCTTAAGTAACATCATATAATTACCTGTGTTTATTTCCTCTGCAATTTCCAAATCTTCTATTTGAATCATATGATCTAACATCTCTATAAAATGGTCTCTCATTTCTTCAGCTGACTCATCGCCAAATTTATAATCACATAACATTACACTGGATCCCGGAATGGGGACGAAAACTCGGTGAGGGAGGACATGAAACTCTTTTTCAGAATCTAAAAGGAAGGAACATTATCAATATTTAGATAGGTCTGTAACTAGCATCAGTGATATATTTGTATATGAAATATACACTAATAAAAATAAACCTAAGAGGCTTTTCCATGTCTTAATTGATCAGACACAGAATTGCTTTTACTGAACTCTGCTTTACCTCAATAGCCCTGGCCTCTGCAAGGGACTAAATGATACTCCCATGAAATATAAACGTAACCAGTGCCTTCAATGTAATGGTATTGTTAGTTATACATTCTTTCTTTTTTTTTTTAAGTTATATATTCTTGTATTATCCACTGTCCTATGAAGGAATACCCAGGAGAATTTTGTCCCTGGTTTCAGAAATTGTTGTTTTTCTTGTTTAACCATACAGGCACTGCATTTTATAAATATTTGTCTTCTTCAGGCAAGTTTGGAGCAAATTAGTGGCCCACCTACATCAAATGTATAGGACAATTTAATAGCATACATTTTGCACTAATCTTAGTGCTGACTTCATCTTATCATATCCAGCCCCTGTATCAAGCATGTGTAGGACGTCAACATACATGTTTTGTACACTAATCTTACTACCAACTCCATCCTGCTTTTTCATTTTCCCTTGCCTCGTTCTTACTGCTATTATTTTTTTTTATCTTGTTAAATTGTAATACGTTTTTGTAAACAGCCTTAAATTATCTTTAGAAAAAAAAATCTGGATCTAAATAAACAATAAATATGTTTCATTCTTTGAATACTCACAAAGTAAAATATATTTCCCCAAACTTCTAACATTGTCACTGCTCTACATAAACATACAATTACTGTTTGGTTCAACACCATCATTCTGTTGAACTACTAACAAAGATAGAGATTTTGTGTAAAGAATCACCACTTTCAGCAATGATTAGGCTGACAACGTACAGATCAAGTAGAAAACTAAGGCTCAATTTAAAAGCGTTCTACATTTCCTTGTCAAGAAACTAGTAGTAGCTTTATACAATTACAAATAGAAGATGAAGAATGCCTTAAGTGTCACAGAAAATGCTATGACTTAAATTATGTGTTCCTGCCAAATTCTGCTTATCTTGGCATCATATGAGAACTGGAAGAAGAATTTCACTCTTTGACCAGACTGCCTCCTAGCTGTAAAATTATATTACTGCAATTTTTACTGTAGCCTGTATATTGACCACACATTGAAATTAGGAATGTATTATTTTATTTTGGGCCACAGTTTCTTAAAACAGGTTAAGTTCAAAACTTTCAAAGATGGCTACAACATGTATGTGTAATTGGCATGCAAAATTTTAAAACTATTTCAAATTGCATTAATTCTAGTTTTCCTGAAAAAGAAAAAATATGCTTGCTATAAAATCAAATGTTAAAGCAGTAGTTGCAATGATTTTAAATTACTCATTTAAAAAAAGAACTTATAATTTTCAAATTAAAAAGTTAAATTAGCCATTTAATATCTAAATAAAATCAAGTTTTCTGGTTGGTCTGAGGTTAAAAATGGGATATTTTTAAAAAACACATCTCACAAAGTATTCTAAGAATCCTTTAGGAATATTCCCACAGCAGAGCATCTAGTTAACCATTATTTGAGTAAGTTCAAAACAGAGAAAAAAATTCAAGGCAATGTAAGAATTGTTTTTTACTGGTTAAGAACAGAATCCTAACTCACACTGGAGTATTATTGAAAATTGTGTAGAATAGTTAATATCTGAATTGATTCTTGAAGGATAGACATTTGTATGAAGCAAAGAGAAGTGCCATCCAGAGAGGAAAACCATGACCAAAGGCAAAGAGGAATACAAATATGTTCTCAGAGGACAAGTGGCATGGATGGATATAAATATAGGAATGGAAGAAGATAAGAGTCCTCAATTTTCACAATGAGTAGGTCATCTGTTGAGAGTAAGTTGGGCAAGACTGAATGTAGGCTGAGAGAAGTTCTGGAATACTTAAGGGAAATCTGAGAACTGGAAGACCATAATAAGTTAAAAGAATGACTGGACTTCTTATGTTTTTTATAGTCATTGAACTATTAAAAGTTCTTTCATCTGGATAGCCAGAATTCAGAGACTATGTTTATTTTAAAGATTAGGAATGAAAGTTAATATGCCCTTTGCAGACTTCCTTAGGCATGCAAAAATACTCTTGTTCAACATACACTCCACATTTTACCATATTACAAATGTTTAAAATCTTACCAGTATAGAAGATAAGCTAAGTAAAATGACGACTAAATCTAAAATCTAACAATTTGGTGTATATATGTTCAACTTCAAATTTAACGTTTGTATTATTACGCTTGCAATTTGTTCTTTTATCTTTATATCTTCAGATCAACTAACATGTTGCTGAAACAATTCTGTTACTAAAGTTTAAATATATATATTTATTATTGCTTTCTTTTTGAAATATAATGATACACTTCCCAAAAATTAAAGTTAGGAAATTTTAAAAACAACTATCAAGTAATTCTCTTTCTTTATCATCTCCAATATAATAGTAACTACCACTTAACTGAACATATAGTTTACGAATTTGTATTAGGGGCTTTACAAATATCATCTGTTTTAATCTCACAACCTCAAAGAGTATCTACTGTAATCCCTGTTTTCTAGATAAGACAATGGATGTTTGGACAGACTAAATCATTAGTCCAAAGTGACTCTGCTGGTGGTAGAGTAGACACGGAACCCAACCAAGTATGTTAGTCATTGCTTTTTTCCCAACAAACTACACTGACCATTCTCTTCACACAGGCCTCAAAGGCCACTCAACTACCAATGAAAACTTTTATTTTTAAAAAATTTAGGAAGAGATAACATTAAATGATAACATTAACTTCTAATACATCAAATTTAATGTATAAATATCACAACTGCTGTGAGAAGTAAATATACTGTTTGGACATGAGCAAAAATTTAAAAATACTAACTCACTCAATATAAAATAACACCAAGACAGTCAGATAATACCAGTTTATGAGGCACTGTTAAATGGAACAGAGTATTGAACTAATGTGTGTAACAGGATGGACTTTGGCACTAATGGTGAATGCATCCCCATGTCCCTGAAAATCCTAAATTCACAGTTCAGTTGTAGCACATACTGTAGCTCAGAAAATGAAGTAATGTTTAGCACC
Organism: Ailuropoda melanoleuca; assembly: GCF_002007445.2. Classification (NCBI taxonomy): domain Eukaryota; kingdom Metazoa; phylum Chordata; class Mammalia; order Carnivora; family Ursidae; genus Ailuropoda; species Ailuropoda melanoleuca. The sequence continues at coordinate 83,584,290 of NC_048225.1, forward strand.
ACAAGAGTTATCACATATACAAAGTTAAGTAGTAAAAACAAGGCCACCTGACAGGAGGCTGATAGGCTGACTTGGTGACTAACTGACCAGGTTTTACATACTTCCCAAAACAAAAATCTCAACCCAACTGCTGCATGTAAGACTGAAACTCATGTCTCAGAAAATCTATACATTATTAGTAAATGGAGCTTCAGGGTTATTTGTGAGTATAGGAAGGACAAATGTTAAATCTGGCAATTCCACTAAACTATCATACTTGGAATAGAAAAAAGATTATGATTAGTCCACCAAACCTAATATACTACCTATCAGTAGTACTACAAGAAGTTAATTATATAGTTACATAGAGGAGTTTTTCCTATTAACATAAAAATATTCCCTTAACAAGCTAATGTATATGTTTCAATTATGTACATATTCAACTGTGGATTGCAAGTATACTCACACTTGAATGGTAGGAAGGTAGAGAAAAATGTGTAATTGCAAAAAGCATACTCAGTATTATAATTTTCTTTTGAGTAAAAAAATTATTATTACTAAAAATTATGAAATGGTATAGTTTATACTTCTCAAAATGGAATAATATAAAAGGTTAAGACAACATGACCCAGGCTTTTTAAAATCTAAAAAAGTGTTACAGTAATAGTGAGTATATAAATTCATATTCAAAAAAATTTGGTATGAATAGAGAGATCAATTACATATATACCAAAAATTAAAACTTATTAAAAATCTATTATATAATATTGAACACAAATAAATATTTTTTATTTTGAATAAATTTTTTTTTAAATCTCAGATTTAATTAAAAAATATTAGCTTTAAAATGTTAACAAAGGGTGCCTGGGTGGCTCAGTTTGTTAAGTGGTTGCCTTTGGCTCAGGTCGTGATCTCAAGGTCCTGAGATCGAGCCCCATCCCATGTCAGGCTCCTTGTTCACTGGGGAGCCTGCTTCTCCATCTGCTACTCCCCCTGCTTGTGCTCTCGCTCTCTTTCAAATAAATAAAATCTTAAAAATAAAATAAAATGTTAACACAGTTTATCCATTCTGGCAGAAATTCATGCAGAATTTTTTTAAAAAATCCCCCGAGACTGTAAAATGTTGACAGATTTGTTATTATAAGGTGTTCCAAACATTATTTTTTTTTGGGTGGCAACTGAAAAACTCATTCACTAAGAAAAGTAAAAGATACCATACTGTTATAAAAGATAGATCTGGGTAGTTACAAAAGATGACATATCTATTACATTTTGACATCCTATTACTGTATCAATTGAACACACATAAAAAATGTTCTTAATTTTATACTCATAACTTTTTTTTCTGGAATTTCATTCAAAAGCAGATCCTCAAATAGCATTTCACAACGATCTGCAACTGTATTCAATATATCTCTCTTCATTGCCTATGGAAAAAACAAAACAAATTACAATAAGAAATAAAACCCGTTACTCTAGATTTGCACTATTTTATTACCACCCTCCCCCAATAACTGACTTTCCTATGTAATCACATCCACTAAAATAACTGGTACATCATTCCATTTTTAATGTCCATTTATTTAACATGCTTATTAAACACATTAACAATTTAACAGAAAATCTGCCTAACCTTCACCTAAATAATTAAAAGCAAATAAATGAATGAAATTTTCCATCTAAAGAAATAATGCTACTGTTCCAAATTTGGAAATGTATAACTATGACAAAAGTGCCAGTCATCATTTTTAAAATTTCTGAATATCCAGATTATAGAATATTACCTAATACTTCAAATGAATACTTTTCCTGTTATTTAAAAAGTTTCATTTCCCTCCAAAAAATGATTTCAAATGTACTAATACATAACAACTGTGAAGCACTGAATAAATCTGTATAATCACCAGTTTTAAAAAAGCATTTTAAAACAGACATCCTACATATGAAAATCTTGGGGCCAATTACATGGTATACTTCGACTAGCCAATAGATTGCAACTTGATTATCAGTTAAAATCAAATTAATAATTATAAAACCTGAGATTGAAAACAATTTTAGGATTTTTGAATAGTTATGTTAACATGCTTCTGTTTTTCATATACCAGTCATTCCTTTTGTACCTGCACAGCATCTTTAACCTTGGGTTTATTGCTATGAATATAGGCTCTGCATTTCACAGCACCCTTAAGGTTTACAGAGCCGCTGCAGATCTGGACTGTGGCTGTGGATCTGCGGTCCGAATTCAGAAGCTGAAAGACAAAATCTATTTAACTTCTAATAGCCAACAGTTAACTGTATGAAACACTTAAGCATTATATAAGCCATTTCATGAAGTGAGACAGAATTTCTGACTGAACCAAGTGTTTGAAAATATTTCCCATAAATTATTAAAAGGTCTTCATATTCCTCCTAAGTTATATATTATTTTCTGAGTATTTTAAATGTACTCTGAAATTAAACACAACTACATCTAAATTTTTTCTTACTAACAAGACCATCTAAAATACCATTATTTATTTAACATATTCACTAAAAATATATTATTTACAGATTACTCAGTTAAATACTGTTAAGATAAAAAGATGTGTAAAGAAGACATATATATTTAGTATATCATCTATCTAGTAGGAGATATAAGGTATGCAATATAAGATTTGCACAAAAATAACTGGAATACAGAGGTTGTTATAAATTTGGTAAAATGATAAGCAGTGTAAAGACACTCATTTATTTATACACTTTCGACACTTAACTTCCATAGACTAAAAGTAATGCTATATGCTCCCCAGTAGCAAAAAGGTAAGTCAACTGTGGTTGTCACCAAAAAATGACATTAGTGGTTGTAAGCAGTCACTTCCATTTTACAATCTCATCGTTCTGTAATCTAAGGAGTGCTAATTCATGCTTGGTTTCAAGATGTTTCACAGGCTAACCTTATTATTTTAATAAATGTCAAAACAAGGAGAGCATTAAACAGTGCAAGTACTATTGGAAGCCTATAAAATCACAATGGAAACAAAAATTGTGATTTTAAAAAAGGATACCCAATAAATGAGACATGGTAAAAATAACAATTCTAAGTATATCTAGAATAAATAGGGTCAATTCTGAAGAAGAAAAACAAATCATGCAACTTGTGAATAGTGCTATATGTGCCTCTGCAATAAAGAATAATCAGGAACTGAGGAGGAAAAATGGTGAAGAAACTGAAAGACTTAATACGTAGCTACTGAAAGCACATGAACAGTCAATGTCTAAGGTAATTCAAGCAAAGCTAGTCTGTTTTTTTTGTGTGTTTTTTTTTTAAGAATTTAAACTTAAACACAGTCAAGTTCTTATTGGTAAGAAATCTGTCACAGACTGAATAGTTCAAAAGGTTCCAAGTCTGTTTAAAAAATCTTTCATCAAACCAAGCAGCAGGGTGATAATGCTCATATTGTATCTGGAATAAGCTTCCTATGATACTTATGATCTTTACATCATCGATATATCAATAAGGTGAGGGTGGACGAAGAATACTGGGCTTCCCTTATCCACTATGCAGAACTTTACTATTGATGAAACTAATCCATTTTGGATCATAATACTCTATTTTATACATTTAATATCTAACGTATGTTTTATAGTATATAACACACTTATAATAACACATAATATAGTATAGTATAACATAATACAACATATAAGAGTGCCCTTATAAATTAGGGCACTATTCTCCAAAAAGGACTAAAGGACTAGACTATATATATAGACTACACATACATACACATACACACACGCACACACGGACAGTCTTCAAAAGATACAAGGATTAACTTACTCCTTTCCGGTAGAAATGTACCTGCGTTCTACAAATGTCAACTCCTCTTGGTTTCTTTGGACTTAGGAACAAACTAGCTTACAAAGAGACTCTGGGAACCTAACTTGGTTGTAAGTGGAAGAATTTCTGTGACAACAATATGGTATTTTGAAAAAGAAAAGATTCCTTTGGTTATGATGACCAAAACAAACTTCACATAAGTGGTAGCATTTGGGGGAGATCTTAAAGTACAGAGAGGATTCTGACTGTCTGAATGACAGAGAAAAGATGGTACTGGTAAGATGCATGGCTCAGAAAATAAACACGATTTTAAAGGCATAGAAAGCAAACCTCTGAAACAGTTAAGTATGAAATCAATGAACAGGCAGGCTGAGGCTATGAAGAGCCTTGAATTAGACTTTTCTAAGTAGTCAGGGTAAAGCACCTAAGGAATTTTAAACAAGGCGATTAATTCAATCAGTGCCTAACCCTTATATGTACTCAATAAATACTTTCTGAAAAAAACTAATAAGTAAATAACAAGTGAATGAATGCAAACTGGGATTCAGATAGGATAATCTGAGGTTATATGCAATATAGATTGGAAATACAGAAGATATTCCAAGAGATATACAAACAAAGGTATCAGGATTTTCAGAAAAAGAATCACTTTGGACAAGACTGAATAGATAGACCAGTTAAGAGTTACTTGTAATAACATAGGTAAAATAATAAAATTGTAAGTCTAGTGGCAGTAAGACCATAACGAAAATAAAAGATGAACTTAACACTGCAAAGGAAGAATCAACAAGATTCGATGGAGGTTGAGTAGCAGGAAAGTGACATCAAATATTTATTTACTACTTATTACATTTTAGTCATATAAAGATTCCACCTGGCTTGCCAGTGGAATGATTAATAAAAAGATATTACACTGTATAATAACATTATAACAATAAATTATCTCTCATGATTTTATCTCTCCTTTCTATATTCCCATAGTCTACACATCTACCAAATCCAATTTTAACACTAAAATAATTTTAAGTAAATTATTTAAAAAACCAAGAGGTCATATAAGCATATCTAGTAAAAAGCATATACGTACAGGAATAGCTTTAAAACAAAAGACACATCTAAACTCAAAGGTACTAAGAAGAGAAATTGAGAACTCATGTTGAGTGGCATTGACTCCAATGACAATTTAGAAAATACTCTATTGCTAAATACAGAGAAGGCAGAAAAGAAATTAAAACACCTTCCTACGCAAATTAGTTTTAAGTCTATTTTACTCAGTTAAAAATATATACAATATTTGTATTTGTACAAAATATACAATAAAAAATATCCTGCTCTGCATGCATACTTTTAGGAATAATTAGTGGCTTTAACTTTTAAAAACCTTCTAGATATCCAACTTTTGGAGAGGAGTTAAGATGGCGGAGGAGTAGGTCCCCTGAGTCGAGCTGGATAGGTACCAGACTAGCCTGAACATCCGTGGAATCAGCCTGAGACACAGGAAGATACATCTGGATCTCTACAAATGAACATCTCCAGAGCTGAGTATTGAGGTACGAGGCGGCGGGGAGGCGTGAAACCGCGCACAGATATCGGAAGATAAACGGAAGGGGGAGGGAGCCGCTGCATTTGGGCGCCAGGAAGCGGTAGCCACCTGCATGGGGGAATGGGCGGGGACTCGCGGTGGGCACCCGGGAGAGAACAGACTGAGACCGTGAGCCGGGAACGCACGCCACCAGACTTCTCATGGAACTCCGGAACTCTGGTGTGCTCACTGGAAACAGACTGAGAGCGGGAGCTCCGGGAGCACGCGGGGGGCGGCTGGCAGCTGGCGGTGTTAGAAACACAAAGGACAGAGACGCGCCGGCCCTGGAAGTGAGGGCTGGGACGCCAGGTGTGGGACACACATCCTGGGACACTGAAGGGTCGAGCAGCACCAAGAGTAACAGAGTTAAAGTGGCCAGAACATCAGTGGAGAACGGTCCGTGATCCCTCTGTTCTGAGACAGAGGCGGAGATTCCGCCGCTGCTGCTCTGACTCTCAGAAGAGGCACAGCAGACCGCCAGGGAAAGCCGCCAGAGAACAAAAGCCTGGAAATAACCGGCTCACAGCGTGCCCATCCCCATCCCCCCTCGCAGGGGACACAGAGACTCTACCCAAACAGGGTTGCCTGAGTATCTGCGTGGCAGGCCCCTCCCCCAGAAGGCAGGCTGAAAAATCAAGAAGCCCACATCCCGGGGCGCCTGGGTGGCTCAGTCATTAAGCGCCTATCTTTGCCTTAGGGCATGATCCCGGCGTTCCAGAAAGGAGTCCCTCATCGGGCTCCTCCGCTGGGAGCCTGCTTCGTCCTCTCCCACTCCCCTGCTTGTGTTCCCTCTCTCGCTGGTTGGCTCTCTGCCACATAAATAAATAAATAAAATCTTTAAAGAAGAAGCCCACATCCCTAAGATCCCTATAAAACAAGGGCAAACGGCCTGGGTCCCAGTCAATAATTTGGACTCTGGACAAACCCGAAACCTCTCTTCATCAGAATGATGAGAAGGAGAAGTCCCCCCCAGCAAAGAAAAGACAATGAGTCTGTGGCCTCTGCCAAAGAAATAATGGATATGGATGTAATCAAATTATCAGAAATGGAATTCAGAGTAACAATGGTCAAGATGATGAGTAGACTTGAAAAAAGTATTAACGAAATGTTACTGAGAATATAGAATCCCTAAGGGCGGAAATGAGAGAGAATCTGGCAGAAATTAAAAATTCTATGAGCCAAATGCAGTCAAAACTAGAGGCTCTGACGGCCAGGGTCACCGAGGCAGAGGAACGTATTAGCAAATTGGAGGATGGGTTAGTAGAAGTAAAAATGAAAAGAGAAGCTGGTCTTAAAAAAATCCACACCCACGAATGTAGGTTACGGGAGATTACTGAGTCAGTGAAAAGATCCAGTGTCTGAATCATCGGCATCCCCGAGGGGGTGGAGAAAAACAGAGGTCTAGAAGAGATATTTGAACAAATTGTAGCTGAAAACTTCCCTAATCTAGCAAGGGAAACAAACATTCATGTCCAAGAGGCAGAGAGGGTCCCTCCCAAGCTCAATCACGACAAACCTACGCCACGTCACGTCATAGCAAATGACGTGCAATTCGCAAATATTAGATCCAAGGATACGGTATTGAAAGCGGCCAGGGCAAAGAAATTTCTCACGTGCCAAGGCAAAGGTATCAGAATTATGTCAGACCTGTGTACACAGACCTGGAATGAGAGAAAGGGTTGGGCGCCATTTTTAAAGCTCTTTCAGAGAAAAACATGCAGCCAAGGATCCTTTATCCAGCAAGGATGTCATTCAGAATTGATGGAGAAATAAAGACGTTCCAGAATCACCAGTCATTAATGACCAATTTTGTAACCACAAAACCAGGCCTACCAGAGATATTAAGGGGGTTTCTATAAAGGTAAAAAGGCCCCAAGAGTGATACAGAACAGAAAGTCACAACCGATACAAACAAAGACTTTACTGGCAATATGGCAAGATTAAAATCGTATCTCTCAGTATTCAGTCTTAATGTGAATGGCTTAAATGCTCCCATAAAATGCCACAGGGTTGCAGATAGGATAAAAAGAAATGACCCATCCATTTGTTGTCTACAAGAGACTCATTTTGAACCCAAAGATACATTCAGACTGAAAGTAAAGGGATGGAGTCCCACTCCCCCTGCTTATGTTCCCTCTTTCGCTGGCTGTTTCTATCTCTGTCAAATAAATAAATAAAATCTTTAAAAAACAAACAAACAAACAAAAAAAGAGTACCATCTTTCATGCAAATGGACCTCAAAGGAAAGCTGGGATAGCAATTCTCATATCAGATAGATTGGATTTTAAACTAAAGACTATAGTTAGAGATGCAGAAGGGCACTATATTATTCTTAAAGCATGTATCCAACAAGTGGAGATGACAATTATAAATATATATGCCCCCAACAGGGGAGCAGCAAGATACACAAGCCGACTCTTAACCAGAATAAAGAGACATATAGATAAAAATACATTAATAGTAGGGGACCTCAACACCCCACTATCAGAAATAGACCGAACACCCTGGCAAAAACTAAGTAATGAATCAAATGCTTTGAATGCCATACTCTACGAGTTGGACCTCATAGATATATATAGAACACTACACCCCAGAACCAAAGA